>NW_005843811.1:14685-16198 GCF_000455745.1 Alligator sinensis | reverse complement strand
GCGTCCCTGCGCGCCGCCAGCCCCTGCCGCTTCCCAACCTGCTTCTTGGAGCCAGCAAGAGACCGGGAAGCAGAGCAGGGCCCTGGGGCCCCCACCTGGAAGCGGTGCTGGCAGGACCGGGCCCTTCCACCCACAAGGGTGGGAGCGACGTGCAGTAAGGGATGTTTGGACTTTGTGTACATGTGGGCACCTCGCTCTCACCCTCATGGGTGCAAAGTCTGGGCAGGGCACGTGTACCCCTGACAGGTTGTCTGCATACCAGTGCTGGTACCAAAGACTGGCACCTACCATCAGACAGATGATGTATCAGAGGAAAGAGCGGGTCCTGAAGGACTCAAGGAGGGAGAGCACAGAGCAGAAAACAGGACGTACCTCCGAGAAGGGATCTGCCATCTATGGGGTGAAAGAGGGGAGGGCTTCCCTTAGTCACTGCACCACTCCTCTTGCCCTTCAGTCTCCCTGTGCCCTGCAGCCCACAGCACCCTCCTGCTCTCTGCCTACAGGGGAGCTGGCAAGGGCATTCATGGGCAGTGGCTGCAACACCAGGCCCTTCAGCAACCTCCGCACGCCCAACCGCCAAAGGCTTAGCTCCCCACTGCTGCCTTTGTTCGTGGCCAGGGCCAACTCAGAGCTCTCATGTCCTGCTCCTGTCTCAGGGGAACAGAGTCCTACAGCTGCCTCTGGTGCAAAGCCTGTGCTATCTGGGCTCTTGTCTCTGACCTCTGCCCCCAGGATCTAGGCATAGGGTCTGTCACAGTTCTGTGAATGTATCATTTCTATCACAGGCCAACTGGGCGCTGCGAGGGAATCAGCCACTGGGCTGTTTGGTTCAGTTTTGGATCGAGGAGGCAAAGTTGGGAGTGAAGCAAAGGCAAATTTATTATAGCTCACATATACAGTGGTTAACAGAAAGATAAATGCGATGAGCAGATAATGCAGTATTAAGGAGCTAATAGTAAATAATGACAACAAATAATAACAACAGAGAGATGGATCAATGTGTAGCAGGCCAACTGGGCACTGCAAGGGTATCAGCCACTGGGCTGTTCAAAACAACAGATAGACAGACATGGGTTAGCAACTTATCAATAGTTCCTCGATGGCAGGTGCGCCCAAATGATTCCAGCAAAGTCAGGTGTCCCCGATCGATGCTGTCGGAGGGATTACCGGGGAAAGTCCCTTGATTAGGATCCAATCCTCACTCACACCAGGAGTCTGGAGTCCGGGCTGGAACAGCAGTGACTGTTCTGCTCCCTCCTTGACATTACTCCGCCTAAGCCCAACCACTTTTAGGTTTCATTTGAATATGCTTTCTTGGGATGTGGTTTCCTGGAATGTGTTGGGTGAGCCAGGCGGTTGGATCCAGTTTTTATCGTCAAGGCTGAACCCTGAGCATAAACCATTAGGTAAGCTAATCTTGCAGCTACAGCTGCACCTTTGGGGCCCAGTCAGTTCCATGATTCATAGATTCATAGATGTTCGGGTCGGAAGGGACCTCAATAGATCATCGAGG
>NW_005843811.1:12200-13803 GCF_000455745.1 Alligator sinensis | reverse complement strand
TTTCGTAACCTGGTCATGATTAATCCGAAGTTAGTTTTATCATTTTGGTTAAACTTATGACAGACAAGTTACATTTGTGGGTTACAAACTTACAAGCTTTATATTAACTAATATTGCCTATTAGGCAAAATGCCTCCAAGAAGCACATAATTATTGCTTATTAATGCCTCTGGTTCTGGATGTCACAGGGGTCTCTTGCTCATGCCCGACTTGCTGGCTGCCTGACTTGGGGGCAGCGAGAGGCAACTATCTCAGCAGGAGCCCCAGAGTGCAGCCCAGCTACCATCCTCGCTCCCTGGGGGGAGCAGTGGTAGGGCCAGACTCCCTGCCAGGGGCCAGTCCCCTGGGTCATGCAGGGTCCTGTGGGCAGCTGTGCAGCAGTATACGTCCCGAGGATCTTCATGCAGTCAAATGGCTGTGGCACTTTAAGGAAGGCACCAGTATTCTGAGTGGGAGATTACAATGTGCTGCGTTTCACCAGGAGAATATTTTTATTCTTCCAGAGGGGAGGGAGGACCTGCCATCAGCTGCACCGCCTTCACCCCTCCTACCGCACTGTACTCACGTAAGGGACTCTACTGCCTCCTGCCCAGGGTTCATTCAACACGGCAGGGTCCTGGCTGCACAGCGGGACAGGGGAGTGAAGCCTTGAGTGGGACCAATTCCTGCTCCTAAGGCTTAGCAACAGGCTCTGCGTAACAGTGAATCCTCCGAAAGAGAAGGGTCTGGGAAGTCACACAGAGATCTGCCCTGGAAAGGGTTGCGGTTTCCAACAGCACAGTTCTGCAGAGGGTTCCCATGGCACAGCTCTGCAGAGGACCAACCAAAAGATACCATGTTCAGTTCAGGAGCTTTGCTAGCAGGGATGTCATGAGAGAATGCAAGGGAGGGAAGGAGGGAGGGAGGGAAGAGTGTCGGGGTGACAGTATTTGGACATGGGGAGCACTGGATTTGCAGCTGAATAAAAGGCAATAACCTGTGGCTTAGCAGAGCTGCTGACCAGAAGGCAGAATGGTATGTTAAAAGTAACACTGCAAGACACTTAGGCAAGCATTTTCCTCACAATAGAGTAGTGTTGTAAGAGATATAGCTCACTGTGTACAAGAAACAAGATGTAGACCTCTAGCTATCATGAGGAGATAAAGCACAAGCAAGACCTTGGAGATGGTGAAGACATCAGCAAGAAACTTCAAGTGACGGAGAGAAGCAGAGGTCAGGGTTTTAGGCATGCACTCATAGCAAAAAGACATGTAAATGAGTGACATGCAAAGGCAACTGCATGCTAATAAAGTAAGCCGTAAACAAAGGCGGAGCTTAAGATGGGAAGGACTAAGGGTGGAGCAAAGGAGAGACAAAGGTCGGGTAAATGTTACTGAGTATCAACCAAGGTATATAAATATGAAACGAAATCATATTCACTGCAGCTCCTGTTTATTGAAGCTGGCCTGAAGCTGTCTGCACTTGGAATAAAGCAGTTGACAAGCAATTTGTGCATCGATCCATTGCCTCCCTAGTTTCGGGCATCGCATAGAGTCGGGGTCTAACAAAGAGCTCAGGGGGTGGCAGTAGCAGCTCCTGGCAGACCCCACTGGGCATGGGCAGC
>NW_005843811.1:9278-12110 GCF_000455745.1 Alligator sinensis | reverse complement strand
CAACTCAGGGGCTCATATACCAGAAGCCCTGGACCAGGAGAAAGCTGGGAGGCAGCCAAGGAGAGTCCCTGGGTGTCATTTCAAGCCAGCTGTCTTGGGGAGGGCACCCTACCGTTAAGGCACTTCTTCCCCTGCGAGTACTATCTGCTTCTAGAGAAGGATGGGGAATGCACAGGCTCCAAGGCTGATGCAAGATCATCTCCACCTCTTCTCTTTTCCCTGCATGGGGGCTGACGTCTACCTGAGGTGTTTCGTGTTAGCCCCTACACACAATCAATCCTTGTGGGCCAGCCTCTGGGCTCTGGACTCCCATTGTTTCCTACAAGGGACACAGCCTGAGCAAAATCTTTCTGGAGTCCACCAGCATGGGGGTGCTTGTCAGAATGCACCACTGGTGGGTGCTGAGCAGGCAGACATCTCCACGCCCTTCCTGCACTGCTGGCAGAATTAGGGATGCTTCTGGATTTGGATGATCTGAATCCAGGACAGGATTGGAGAGATGGGTGAAGCTTTTCCAATACTCAGGGCACCCATGTAGTTTCTCCCTTGTGTAGATACACCAGTGTTTGGTACAACCTGCAGGAGTAGGTGAAGCTCTTCCTACACTAAGAGCAATGATGTGGCTTCTCTCCTTTGTGGATGCGCTGGTGCTGGGCCAGGCCAGAGGATCGAGCAAAGTTCTTCCCACACACAGAGCACTGATATGGCTTCTCCCCTGTGTGGCTGCGCTTGTGCTGGGCAAGGTGGGAGGAATAACTAAAGCTCTTCCCACACTCAGAGCACTGATACGGCTTCTCTCCTGTGTGGATGCGTTTGTGCTTGGCCAGGTCGGAGGAATAAATGAAGCTCTTCCCACACTCAGAGCAGCGATGTGGCTTCGTTTGGAGAACGATGGGGATGCCACAGGCTCCCAGGATGATCTTTTCCTTACAGGTTCCCCCAGCATCCGGCTAGCCTCTGCCTGACGTGTTTCCTTTTAAACCATCACCCGCATCAGACCTGGGAGGGCAGCCCCTGTGTCCTTTGGGATCTGCAGTGCCCTAGAAGGGCTGAACGAAGGGTGAACTGCTGCTGCATCACATGAGCACGAGACCACTTCCCTGAATGTGGACACGGGTGGGTGCTAAGCAGGTATAAATCCCCAAGCCCTTCCTGTATTGCTGGCACAATGATGGACACTCCTGACTATGGATGCACTGGTGCCGAGCCAGTCTGGTGGAGTGGAGGAAGCGCTTCCCACACTCTGAGCACTGCTGTGACTTCTACCTTGTGTGGATGAGCTGGTGCTGGGCCAGGATGGAGGACCGACTGAACTTCTTCCCACACACCAAGCACTGATGTGGTTTCTCCCTGGTGTGGATGAGTTGGTGCTGGGCGAGGTTGGAGGATCGGTTGAATCTCTTCCCACACACCAAGCATTGATATGGCTTCTCCCCGGTGTGGATGAGCTGGTGCCGGGTGAGGTGACAGGATCGGGTGAAGCACTTCCCGCACTCTGAGCACTGATGCGTCTTCTTCCCTGTGTGGATGAGCCGGTGTTGGGTCAGGCTGGAGGAGTGGGTGAAGCTCTTCCCACACACTGAGCACTGATGTGGTTTCTCCCCTGTGTGAATCAGCTCATGCCGGACCAGGCCAGAGAACCAGGTGAAACTCTTCGCACACACAGAGCAGCGATGTGGCTTTTCCCCTGTGCAGATGTCCTGGTGCTGGCCCAGTTTGGCATAATGGGTGAAGCTCTTCCCACACTCAGAGCAGTGATGTGGCTTCTCCCCTGTGTGGATGCGCTGGTGCCTGCTCAGGTTGCAAGATTGGGTGAAGCTCTTTCCACATACAGAGCACTGATGTGGCTTCTCCCCTGTGTGGATGAGCTGATGTTGAGACAGCTTGGACCAGGACATAAAGCTCTTCCCGCACACAGAGCAAGGATGACGCTTCTCCCTTGTGTGCACGCACCCGTGCCTGGCCAGGCTGGAGGGCTGCCTGAAGCTCTTCCCAAACCTTGTGCAGCAGTGTGGCTGCTGCCTCCTCCGCACAGAGAGACAGGTCAAGCTCTTCCCACACTTGGTGCTAACATGGGGCTTCTCCCCAGCATGCTTTATCTTGTGCAGAGCCAGGTGCGAGGGGCAGCTAAAACTTTTCCTGCACTGAGGGCAGGAGTGGGCTCTCCCCCTGCGCTTGGTGGTGGGCTCCTGCTTCCCTCTGAGGCCCCCCATGCTGCCTCGGTTTGCATGCAGTGTCTTTCTCCAGTAGGCCTTTCCTTTCGGCCTCTTCAGGTGTCTCAGCACCACAAATTCTTCCCTGCACCTTGGGCTGTTTCTGGCTTCTTTCCCTTCTTCACTCGAAGGCCCAACTAGAGATGGGACCTGCTTCACTGCTACATTATCCTGCTTTGGGGGCATCCCCTGACCCTCGTGCCATTGGTTGTTCTCTGGGCTCAGGGAATCCACCTCACCCATACTCCCCAGGGAAGCCCATGGTGGCTTCAGCTTTCCAGGCCCTTCCTCAGGACCCTGCTCCTCGGTTCTGCTCAGCAACCAGGCATGTCCTGCATGGGAGGAGGAAAGACCAGATTAGTCCCTGCCCTGCTGCCAAGGGGCAAGCACTGCTATTCCCTCTGCTGGGATGGGCCTCGGAGCAGGACTGGACCTTGGCACTTCTGTTTCCTGAAGAAAACTAGGTGTTTCTGCCAAAATCCCAAATGATTGGGGTGCAGCAGTGCCAGGTCCCTGTGCCAGTCTCATCTTCCCTACTGGGTAGAGTTAGGAGAAAGACTCTCAAGGTTTCTGGCGCAGCTCTCAGCCCCATCACCCTAGGCCCTCCTGCAAGAAACAC
>NW_005843811.1:4450-6981 GCF_000455745.1 Alligator sinensis | reverse complement strand
GCCTCTCCTCGTAGGGCCTGCCCTGCTGCCCCCTGATCATGCGGGTGGCCTCCTTGGGACCCTCTCCATGCTGTCCACATCCCTCCTGAAGTGCAGCACCCAGAACTGGATGCAGTACTCCAGCTGTAGCCTGACCAGTGTCGCATAGAGGGGGAGGATCACCTCCTTGGCCCTAGTCATACATTTGTGCATGCATGACAAAGTACGGTTAGCCTACCACACTGTGTCAGCACATTCACAGCCCATGTTCATTTGGGCATCAATAATGACTCCAATAATGACTCCAATAATGAGGAAATCAGAATAACTGCACAAGCAACAGCTGTTAGTGCATTTTGAGGCACAATGAATGGCAAATGATATGATCATGGTGAGAAGGCAAAGGGAAATCCTGTTATCAAGGAGGAAGACTCCAGGGAAGGCGTCTGGATCAAATGGAGGAGGAATATATGCGAGTGTGAAATGTGAAAGGTCTGATCATGGACAGAGCAATGGGGTGCAATGGGATTTAAGCCGCCGGCCAAACGTTCATAGTTTCATACTTGTTAGGGTTGGAAGGGACCCGAGTAGATCATCACGTCCGACCCCCTGCCATGGGCAGGAATGAATGCTGGGGTCAAACGACCCTGGCTGGGTGATTATCTCACCTCTTTCTGAAGATCCCCAGGGTATAGGAAAGCACTACTTCCCTTGGAAGTTGGTTCCAGCTCCTAGCCGCCCTGGCAGTGAAGTAGCGCCTCCTGATGTCTAGCCTGAATCTACTCTCAGTCAGTTTATGGCTATTATTCCTCGTTACTCCTGGTAGTGCTCGGGGGAACAGGGACTCTCCCATTGCCTGCTGGTCCCCCTTCGCCAGTTTGTAGACGGCCACTAGATCCCCTCTCAGCCTTCTCTTGTGGAGGCTGAACAGTTCAGGTCCCGTCGCCTCTCCTCGTAGGGCCTGCCCTGCTGCCCCCGACCATGCGCGTGACCTCCTCTGGACCCTCTCCGTGCTGTCCACACCCCTCCTGAAGTGCGGCGCCCAGAACTGGACACAGTACTCCACCTGCGGCCTGATCAGTGTCGCACAGAGGGGGAGGATCACCTCCTTGGCCCTGCTCGAGATACATTTGTGCATGCACGACAAGGTACGGTTAGCCTCCCAGACTGCGTCAGCACACTGGCGGCCCATGTTCATTTTGGTATCAATAATGACTCCAAGATCCTTTTCTGCCTCTGCACGGACAAGAAGGGAGTTCCCCAGCCTGTAGGTATGATGCTGGTTCCTCCTCCCTACGTGCAGCACCTTGCACTTGTCAGTGTTGAATCCCATCCTGTTCTCATCCACCCACCCCTGTAACCTGTCTAGATCTAGTTGAAGGCTGTCCCTCTACTCCAGCGTGCCCACTTCTCTCCACATCTCAGTGTCATCTGCGAATTTGAACGTTATTTTCACTCCCCTTCCAAGTCGCTGATGAAGATGTTGAACAGTGTGGGTCCAAGGACTGAGCCCTGGGGGACCCCATGGCCCACATCCCTCCAGGTCAATAATGACCCGTCCACCTCCACTCTCTGTGCAGCCCTCCAGCCAACTAGTGACCCATCTGACTGTGTAGGCATGAATGCCACAGTTGCCTAATTTCTTAATGAGAATGGTGTAAGAGACTGTTAAAACCAGGGAGAAGACAACACCACTTCAGAGCTCACAAGGCTCCAGGGAGAGGCAAGAACCAGAGCACCTCCCGGAGCTGCATTGTTACAGCATCCGTGTCTCCTGCCCTGCTGCCCCCACGGCCCTGTCTGCACTCACTCTGCACTACAGCCCTTTGCAAGCTTAGCCAGGAGAGCAGGGGGTATGCTACTCAGCTGACACATGACATGCAGGGATCCTGGTTTTGTGCTTAAAAATTGCAAATTCTCTCATAAAAAAACCAAACAATTGCTCCCAACCCATAGCCCCCCCACCCCTGCGGTGGCCCGTGACCATGGAGCCAGTGAGCAGGGACTGCCAACAGGAGTCATTTCCAGACAGTTTGCAGGTAGGAATGCAAACCCCCTGCAAGGGCGCACCAGTGTTTGCGCCAGCGTTGGCACAAGGCGGGCAAGCAGAAGCCAGGTCCGATTCTTTGGCAGGGGAGAGAGGAAGACACATCACTCTACAATAATGGTAAGGACGTGGCGGGCTGTCTGGCAGGGCCTCTGTGGGCTGTGGGGGGAATGGGGAGCTGGAGTTCCCTCGCCTGTCCCACGTGTGCCCACCTTCGGGCCCTGGAGGAGCAGGTGAGGGAGCTCCAGGTGGAGGTCAACGGGCTGAGGGGAATCAGAGCTGCCGAAGACAACACTGACGGGAATTTCCATTCTCTGCAGGGTCAAGTACCTAGTGGAGAGGCACCCCGGGAGGGACCCAACGCAGCAGTATCACAGACCAGGGCCAGGGCTATTTGTGCTCCCGCAGTACACCTGGGGAACAGGTATGAGGCCCTGGCAGCGTGGGAGGAGGCGGCAGGGGAGGATGACTCCAGAGCAGCCGATGTGGCTCCACCCACGGCGGC
>NW_005843811.1:3436-4432 GCF_000455745.1 Alligator sinensis | reverse complement strand
ACACGCCGGGTCCTCGTCTGGGCAACTCCCTCCCGAGCGGAACGGAGGGACCCACCTGTCGCCCGGATCCCATGGCACGTGCGATTTGCTGCTTGCCTGGATTCAGGACATCACGGCCATGATCCTGGCCCTCATCCGGCCCTCTGATCACTCCCCCTTGGTCCTCATCCATGTAGGCACGAATGACGCTTACGGTGACAGGAGCACAGGTGTTTTTCTCATCTGTTCTTCCGGTGAGCAGACATGGAAGGTGCCACGAGGCCTGCGTTGGAGAGGTCAACCGGTGACTTCGAAGCTGGTGTTACCGGTTGGCTTTGCATTCCTCAACCACGGCCCGCCCTTCTGCGCAGGAAACACGCTAGGGTGGGACAGGCTAAATCTCTCCCTGAAAGGTAAGCGTGCATTTCTCTTCCAGGTTGGCTGATGTTCTACGGTGAGGTTTCAACCTAGGTTTGTCGGTGGATGGGGATGCAGAGGTACAGGAGGACACTTCGACGTCAAGGTGGAGGAACACCCTTCTCAACACAGCGGCTGAAAGGGATCTTGGAGTCTTGGGATCTTGCATCTCAGGCAGGTCCAGGGAGGTGATCCTCCCCTCTATGCGGCGCTGGTCAGGCCGCAGTTGGAGTACTGCGTCCAGTTCTGGGCGCCGCACTTCAAACAGGGATGTGGCTAACCTTGAGAGGGTCCAGAGGAGGGTCACTCGCATGGTGAAGGGGGAGCAGGGCAGGCCCTACTAAGACAGACTAAAGGGCCTGAATCTGTTCAGCCTGCACAGGAGAAGACTGAGAGGAGATCTGGTGACCCTCTATAAACTCACCAGTGGGGACCAGCGGAAAATAGGTGAGGCTCTGCTTTCCGAGGCACCACCTGGGATAACAAGGAATACCGGACACAACTTGATTGAGAGCAGGTTCAGACTTGATATCAGGAGCATTACTTTATGGTTAGGGTTGCCAGGCTCTGGAATGGGCTCCCAAGGGAAGGGTGCTCCAG
>NW_005843811.1:2275-3023 GCF_000455745.1 Alligator sinensis | reverse complement strand
GGAAGAGAGTGCACAGGTGAGCCCTGGGGTGGGGGCAGGGGGAAAGCGCTGCTCGTCCCCTGGACTGGCCTGGGGTGAAGGGAGCTGGAGGCTGCAGTGTGTGGAAGAGGGGGGAGAAGGGAGACAAATCGTCCCACAGCTCTTCCTAACAGACCTTCACAGGCACGAGGCTGGAGACGAGCCCAGCGCCGGTGGAGATCACAGCGCCGCGTCCGAGCCGGCAGGGACATCGCTCCCGGGGGAGAAGCTGCCGCGACGTTGGCGCTGCGTCACATCCACATTTTCGGGGGGAAGCAGGGAAACGCACAGGACGGGCATGTGAAATGCTGCCGGGGCACCGGGAGAACAACAGCCACGGACGTGTCGGAGCACGGACCCGCCGAGCAGCTCCGGCAGAGAGATCTGGGGACGGGACGGGACGGGACACCCCCGACACGTGGCGGCGCAGACGGCACCCCACAAGCGCCCTCCCCGGGGGGGGTCTCGCCGGCGGGGCCGGCTCTCGCTCTCCGCACACGCGTGCTCGGCGCCTGCGGGAAAGGCGGCAGCACCGACCGGACCACGAATCAGACACCGACCGCCCCGCCCCGCAGTGCCCGAGCCGTGCTCCCGCGACTCTCCGGGCTGGCGGGCCTCTGGCTCTTCCCAGGGTGCTTTGCGGCCGGGGCGGGGCGAGGTCTGGCTTCCTCCCGCCAGGTGCCAATGGCAGAGCGACGGACTTGGGTCTGATTTGCGTATGCAAATCTGG
>NW_005843811.1:0-345 GCF_000455745.1 Alligator sinensis | reverse complement strand
GGGGGGCTGACGGCAGAAGAGGCAGGCAGGTGCCAGCAGCGCAAGGGGATGCGGCCCGGAGCCAGGGACCACGTCCCTGCACGGTTACATGGGAACTAGGGCAGAGGCACACCGTTTTTGCACACTTGAATGGACCCAGAGGGGCCGGACTTTCATCCTCAATTCCCTCTGTGCAAAAAGGAAGTTTAGTCTCTACCTACAGGGACTTGTTACCATTGTTCATTTTCCCTGTGCCGGATGAAGGACGTGAGAGCCCAAAAGCTTGCTGAAAAGGGCACCTTTTTGTGCGCTTTCTTACTTAGTGCAATAGAGGTATCATCTCTGAACCAAGAGCCCTAGATTTTT
>NW_005843810.1:42474-43087 GCF_000455745.1 Alligator sinensis | reverse complement strand
GCTACATTGAGCCATTGATTATTATGCCTTCACCTGAACCGTACAGCCAGTTTTCTATCCAACTCACAGTCCAATCATCCAGGCCCCACTTTTTAACCCAGAACAGAGAAAGAACCAGTCATATTCTCCACTAGGGATTAAAGGAGATATAGGAGGTATGTAAAAGATGTTGCAACAGTGCAGTAACAAATGACAGCATCAGAATCAAAGGTAAAAATCAAGAAATACAAATACATTAACTAGGGCAGAGCAGCATCTTAGAGACCAACTACTTCAGGGAGACACAAGCTTAAAATTAGATACAGAAGCTATTTAAAACTAAAGGAACACAACTGACATTGGTTCAATTAATCCGTAATAATAACACAGTTGATGGATTCTATAAAAATGTTCAGTGGAAGTACAGTCACTGGAGAATAACTGACATCTTTGTTGGAATAAACCACTTCCATCTCACCAGTTTCCACAGTGCTGCTTTGATGTCCTTGTTTCTCATGCTGTAGATGACCGGATTCATCATTGGTGGGATCATAGAATAGAGAACAGACACCATGAGGTCCAGAGCTGATGGGGACCCAGATGTGGGCTTCATATAGGCAATCAAAGCAGTGCT
>NW_005843810.1:31080-38708 GCF_000455745.1 Alligator sinensis | reverse complement strand
GCAGACAAGCTCTCCTGTTCATCACTGTCTCATAGTGCAGTGGTTTGCAGATGGCGATGTATCGGTCGTAAGCCATGATGGTGAGGATGGCAATGTCTGCTGCAATGAAGAAGAAGAAGAAAAAAACTTGGGTGACACATCCAGAATAGGAAATCAGCCTGGTGTTCAGTATTCCATTGGCCATGGATTTGGGAACAATGACAGAGATGGATCCGATGTCTAGGATGTATAGATTGAACAGGAAGAAGTACATTGGGGTGTGGAGGTGGCTGTCAAAGGCTATGAGCGTGATAACAAGGAGATTGTCAATCAGGGCTGCCAGGTATGTTATTAGAAAAGTGGCCAAGTGCAAGATGTGCAATCCCAGGGCATCGGAGAACCCCAGGAGCAGGAACTCAGTCACTGCGGTGCAATTGGACGTCATCATCCACGGTGCCTTTTGGGATGCCTGTGGAGGGAAAGGGAAAGACTGTGGTGAGGACACAAGCAAGCAAGAGAATAACCCCATCTTTCCTGTCCACAGTCATGCACATCTTATTTTTTTATAGTGCCACCTTATTTTCAGTTGAAAGGCAGTTTTGCGGGGTGTTTTAAATGAAAAATTAGGGCCCCTAAAGTAACAAAATTGTTAAGAAACTTTTTCTGTCCCTTCAGAATATAGTGGCATTTCATCCAAAAAGTGGGCGGGAAAGGTATTTTGCCAGTGCTTTTGTGGAGACCTTGTCACTGGCACCGACTAGAACGGATTTATTTCCCATGTCTGTGAAAATGCAGAATTTGTCACTGGCATAAACTGGCCTAGCTCCTCCGCAGTCCAAGGAGCTGTGTCAGTCCCCATCAGGTTCAGGTCTGTTCCATGATATAGCTTCGCAAAAGAGAACAATTACAACCCCATTTCATGAATGCTGGTGCCTGAGTCTGACCCACAAGGAGCTGCTCAAGAAGGTATGAAGTCAAAAAGGCCATGCCATTGTATTTCCATTTTCCTAGGCACATGTAGTATAGACACAGCCAATGTCTTAAGCTATGAGTCATCTGGAAAGATTGCACACAGCTTTGTTCACATCCTGCCAGCCACTTGATTGCAAACTGGCTTCCAGTCTCACAATTATGTATATGCATGGGCTATCAAGACCCCAGTTTTGCTTTAAGTATTGTAACTCATCTATTTAAAAAAAAAATTGATCATGATTGATCATCTGAAATGATCATCATTTCTTTATTTGCTGAAGTTGAAATCCCCCTGTGGGCAAGAAACTAAATTATCCTTAGTACTTCTGGGATTATTGATAAAAAGGAAAACATGTTAGCAGGGCTGCTCCAAGCCCAGGGAAGCTGAGATGCAGATGAAAGCTCTAATTCTGCACCCTTCTGCAAAGGCATTGCCTGGGGCTCCTGCCCTGGTCGCTCACCTCAGTTATACTACTCTAGAAAATGGAAAATCTGCATTTTTCTTTTCGTAAAAACATATTTACTTGTCTGACAAACTGAAGAAATGTTATTACGTCGAGAATAAAACTCTCAAACAATTCTTAACTGTAATTTATATTTCTGTTCCAAATGTTCCTCTGTCTCAATGCCCAAACTTTATTGAATTGAATATTTTACTTACTGTGCTCGTCTTAATGGTTTTGTCTTCGGTTTCCTACATTAGATCCTTGAACGCCAGGACGGTTTGGTTACTGACTGTCTTCTACTGTATCTAATCCCTTGTCCCCCTGTCACTGCACTATCGAGATGCCAGGGGCATGGGTTTTGCAGTCATCTGCCCCTCACTCCATGGGAGAACGGAGAGGAGGAGATCAACATGATTTCTCTCTGAGAAAGAGCTCTGGGTGTAGCTCACATGGAGCCTTGCTCAAATAAAAGGACTGAAGCGTCAGCGCAGTGATTTCTCTATGCATCTTTCCTAAGAGCTCGTGGGACTCGGTCCCTAGAGCCTTGCACAGCTCACAAGCAAAGGCCAGGGACAAACACCCCTGGATTCACTGATTATACACGGATTCACCGAGTCACTGGAATAGACCCCACCCCGAGGTGGTGCAAGCACCAGCTCTGAACACTTTTAAAAAACATTTTGATGCTTATCATGCTGGGATCCTTTGCCCCTACCTTTGCCCCTTGGGCAAGGGGCTGGACCCGATGATCTGACAAGGTCCCTTCCAGCCGTAATGTCTATGAAATCTGTAATTTTGAAGGATCAACAGCAAATAGGTAGAGCCCTTTTCTGCCCAGCACCACCTGGGGTGACAAGGAACAATGGTCATAAGCTGATGGAGAATAGGTTTAGGTTGGAGATCAGAAGGCAATATTTTACAGTTAGGGTGGCCAAAATCTGGAACCAACTTCCCAGGGAAGTGGTCCTCGCCCCTACCTTGGGCAAATTCAAGAGGAGGTTGGATGATCACCTGTCTGGGGTCTTGTGAACCCAGCATACACTCCTGCCTGTGGCAGGGGGGCGGGCTAGATGATCTGTTCAGGTCCCTCCTGACCCGAGCTACTATGAAACTATGAAACTGTGTGTCCATATCAGTCAAAACAATCCAATTCCTTACTCTCAAAATTGCCCTTTTGGGTGTCAATTCTGGACAGTTTTCTAAATTGCTAGCAGTATTTTCTTGGAGAAGAAACTTTTTCTTCTTTTTTTTTTTTGTTAGAAACTCTTTTCACTGGGGAATGTTGATTATTCTATCTGATTTGAAAGGAAAACACAGTTCATATTTTGCCGGATTTGGGGTGGAACAGTAATCCCAATTTCCATGTAGTTGTACAGTACCAGATTCTGGTCTCCACCGAGTTTGCTGCTTCATCATTTCTAAGAAAGGCCATGCTCCTGGAATTATTGGATTTCATAGGATAGGCTGCTTGTTGGAAGGGAGGACGAATTGAGGGACTGGCAGCTTGAAAGCCATTTTGGCTTAGCATAGTTAAATCACCTTCCAAAATCCCCAGGCTCACCTATCTACTGTTTCCAGGTGGTGAAATAGAAGGACAACCTAAATCCAGCATCACTACAGTCATGATTTGTATAGAAGCTGAAGTGAGTAGACACTTAGAAGAAATCATTTCCAACCCTTCAGCACGGTGTGGAAGAAACCATTAGCTCCCTTGCAAAACCTGTACAAGGAAATCATGATTAAGACTCCCAGCACCAGAGTGATCACTGACACCTCCTACCTAAAAACTATTATCACTACCCCTTAAACATTCTCCTACCCTCCTTCCAGATCTCAAATAATCAAACCTCAAGAAAACATTTTAACACAGAAAGGAGAAAGATCTCATGATATTCTCCAAAAGGGATTTTTAGAGATATAAAAAAAATCCAGCATCACTGCAGTCATGACGTGCACAGGAGCTCTAGTGTTTATACACCTACAGGAAATCATTTCCATCTCTTCAGCGCTGTGTGGAGGAAAACCCTCAGTGCTCTTTTACAACCCGTTCAAGGAAAGCATGACTGAAAGCCCCAGCACCTGAGTAATGACTGACACCTACTATCTAAAAACCATTATCACTCCCTTTTAAACCTTCTCATACCCTCCTTCCAGATCCCAAATAGTCAAACCTCAAGAAAACTTTTTAATCCAGAAAAGAGAAAGATCCAGTGATCTTCTCCACGAGGGAATCTTACAAACATTGAAGGTATGTACAAGGTGTTGCATAGTGCACTAACAAATGACAGTCTCAGCATCAAAGATAAAATTTAACACAGACAAGAAGATTAGCTAGGACAGAGTGGTATCTTAGAGACCAAGTAGTTCAGTGAGACAATCTTAAAATTAGATAAACTATTTTAAATGGTGTAAACCTACAGAAGCACAACTGACATTGGTTCAATTAATCTGTATTAATAACTCAGTTGATTGTTTCTAATAAAGCTCCACTACTGACATTGGTGGATTTAATTTGTATTAATAACTCTGTTTCTATAAAAATGGTCTGTAAAACCTCAGTCACTGCAGAATAACTGACATTTTCTTTGGAATAAACCACCTCCATCTCACCAGTTTCCACAGAGCTGCTTTGATGTCCTTGTTTCTCATGCTGTAGATGACCGGATTCATCATCGGAGGGATCATGGAATAGAGAACAGACAGCATGAGGTCCAGAGCTGATGGGGACCCAGATGTGGGCTTCATATATGCAATCATCCCAGTGCTACCCAGCAAGGAGACAACAATGAGGTGGGGAAGACAGGTGGAAACTGCGTTATGCTGGCCCTGCTCAGAGGGGATTCTCAGTACAGTAGTGAATATCTGAATATAAGACACAAATATAAACACAATGCAACCAAGACCTAAACATGAACCAAAGATAAGAATCTGAATTTCACTAGTAAACACCTCAGAGAAAGAAATCCTAAGGAGCTGGGGGACTTCACAGAAGAACTGGTTGACGATGTTGGAGTGGCAGAAGGGCAGCCTAAAGGTGTTCCCCGTGTGCAGGGCAGAGTACAGAAGAGCAGCGCTACAGCCCGCGGCTGCCATTTGCAGACAAACTCTCCTGTTCGTCACTGTAGCATAGTACAGTGGTTTGCAGATGGCGATGTATCGGTCGTAAGCCATGATGGTGAGGATGGCGAAGTCTGCTGTAATGAAGAAGAGGAAGAAAAAAACTTGGGTGATACATCCAGAATAGGAAATCAGCCTGCTGTTCAGTATGGCATTGGCCATGGATTTGGGAACAATGACTGAGATGGATCCGGTGTGGAGGTGTGGAGGTGGCTGTCAACAGCTATGAGCGTGATAACAAGGAGATTGCCAAACAGGGCTGCCAGGTATATTATTAGAAAAGTGGCCAAGTGCAAGATCTGCAATCCCAGGGCATCGGAGAACCCCAGGAGCAGGAACTCAGTCACCGCGGTACAATTGGACGTCATCCTCTACAGTGCCTTTAGGGATGCCTGTGGAGGGAAAGGGAATGACTGTGTCAGAAAAAAACACCATTTTCTGAGCCACAATTCTCCTTTACTTGATTATTTTAGAGGTCCACCTGATTTTCAGTTGAAAAGGAGTTTTCTGATAGAAATCAGGGTTCCCAAAGGACAATGTTTTTCATGATACATTAAAAAGAAAAATTGTATAATTGCAGCATTTTATTGAAAAAGTGGGCAGGAAAAGTATTTTATCAGAGCTTTTGCCGACACCTTGTCACTGCCACTCACTAGCGCTCATACATTTCCCACGTCAGTGAAAGTGAAGAAGTTATCAGTGCACTGTCACACTGCCATAAACCGCTCCAGCTCCTTTCTAGTCCAAAGGGCCATGTGAGTTCACATCAGGTGCAGGTCCATTGCAAGTCCATGTGACCTGGGAAAAGGGAATAATTATAACCCCAAATTCTATCAATTCATGAATGTCAGTGCCTGAATCTTACCCATGGGCAGCTGAGCATGAAATTATGAAGTCAAAACGGTCATCCCATTGTATTTCCATTTTTGTAGGGACATAGAGCCTAGTCACAGCCAGCATCTTATGGTCTAAGTCATCTGGAAAGATTGCAATCAAATGGCTGGCAGGATGTGCACAAGGCTGTGTGTTTAAACTGGCTTCAAGTCTAAGAAATATATGTAAGCGTGGGTTGTCAACATCCCTGCATGGTTTCTATATTTTGTAAGTCATGTATTTCAAAGATATTTGACCTTTTCTTTATTCGTTTTGTCTGAAAATCTTCAGTGGTCAGCAAACTAAATGACTCTTGGTACTTCAGGGGTTACTGATAAAGAGGGAGACATGCTAGCAGGGCAGCTCCAAGCCCAGGGCAGGCTGTGATGCACAGGGCAGCTCTGCCTGCCATGCTGCCGACCTGTGGTCATGGCTATTTCCCCCCTCCACAAAGGCAGTTCCTTGGGCTGCTGTCCTGCTTCCCCGCTCAGTTATATTACTGTAGAAATGGTAAACATTTCAGGACAGAAGTTTGCTATTGTTCATGCAAATACTTCTATCCTTAATTTTTCTAACTGTAGAGATGTTATTAAATGGAGAATAAAGTTCTGAAATAATTTTAAATATAACTCATTATAATTTCTATAAAAGATCCTTTCTATTAAAAGCCACACATTATGGAATTGAATAAATTACTTACTGTGCTTGTTTCAATGTTTTTGTCTTTAGTTTCCTACATTAAATCCTAGGGCAGCTTTTCCATTTTGGCTTGACATAGTTAAATCACCTTCCAAAATCCCCAGGCTCACCTATCTACTGTTTCCAGGTGGTGAAATAGAAGGACAACCTAAATCCAGCATCACTACAGTCATGATTTGTATAGAAGCTGAAGTGAGTAGACACTTAGAAGAAATCATTTCCAACCCTTCAGCACGGTGTGGAAGAAACCATTAGCTCCCTTGCAAAACCTGTACAAGGAAATCATGATTAAGACTCCCAGCACCAGAGTGATCACTGACACCTCCTACCTAAAAACTATTATCACTACCCCTTAAACATTCTCCTACCCTCCTTCCAGATCTCAAATAATCAAACCTCAAGAAAACATTTTAACACAGAAAGGAGAAAGATTTCATGATATTCTTCAAAAGGGATTTTTAGAGATATAAAAGGTATGTACAAGGTGTTGCAATAGTGAAGTAACAAATGACAATATCAGCATTCAAAGCCGAATTTCAACAGACACTGAGACAGTAGCTAGGGCAAAGCAGCATCTTAAAGACTAACTAGTTCAGGGGGATGAGCTTCAAATTAAATACAGAGATTACTTTAAATGGTGTAGTGCTAAAGCAACAAAATGGGAATTGGTGGAATTAATCTATATTAATAACACAGTTGATTGTTTCTATAAAGAAGTTCAGTGAAACCACAGTCACTGAAGAATAACTGACATCTTTGTCAGAATAACCACTTCAATCTCACCAGTTTCCATAGTGCTGCTTTGATATCCTTGTTTCTCATGCTGTAGATGACCGGATTCATCATTGGTGGGATCAAAGAATACAGCACAGACACCATGAGATCCAGAGCTAATGGGGACCCAGATGTGGGCTTCATATAGGCAATTATACCAGTGCTACCCAGCAGGAAGACTACAGTACGGTGGGGAAGACAGGTGGAAATTGCTTTATGCCAGCCCTGCTCAGAGGGGATTCTCAGTACAGTACTGAATATCTGAATATAAGACACAAATATAAACACAATGCAACCAGCACTTAAACATGCACCAAAGATAAGAATCTGAATTTCACTAGTAAACACCTCTGAGCAAGAGATCCTAAGGAGCTGGGGGATTTCACAGAAGAACTGGTTGACGATGTTGGAGTGGCAGAAGGGCAGCCTAAAGGTGTTCCCCGTGTGCAGGGCAGAGTACAGAAGAGCAGTGCTCCAGGCCGCGGCTGCCATTTGCAGACAAGCTCTCCTGTTCATCACTGTCGCATAGTGCAGTGGTTTGCAGATGGCGATATATCGGTCGTAAGCCATGATGGTGAGGATGGAGAGGTCTGCTGCAATGAAAAAGAGAACTAAAAAAACTTGGGTGACACATCCAGAATAGGAAATCAACCTGGTGTTCAGTATGGAATTGGCCATGGATTTGGGAACAATGACAGAGGTGGATCCGATGTCTAGGATGGACAGATTGAGGAGGAAGAAGTACATCGGGGTGTGGAGGTGGCTGTC
>NW_005843810.1:28825-29844 GCF_000455745.1 Alligator sinensis | reverse complement strand
AACAGGCTACCCAGAGAGGTGGTGGAAGCTCCATCCTTGGAGGTTTTGAACACCCACATAGACAAAGCCTTGAGTGACATGATCAAGTTTAGAGCAGCCCTGCTTTGAGGAGTGTGTTGGACAAGGTGATCTCCTGAGGTCTGTTCCAACCCTTATTTTCTATGACCCTAAGATTAGTCATTTGTTTAGAGCAATGTTAGCTCCAGGAAAAACATCCCTCAGAGTTTTACAACACCACTCCGCTCATACAATAATAGAAGCAGAGCAAATTAGGGATGGATGGGACTTCAGGGCGTCATCTAGTCCAGCATCGGGTGTTGGCTGAAATCAAGGTTGGGGATTCTGAATGAAATGCTGAAGCTCCTGCTCAAACTAAAGCCCCAAGATCATGAGCTAGGGAGTCTTGCCCCACCACTCTGGGTCAGACAAATCCCTATACTTGCAGTCAAAGAGACTGTCTCCAGTTGGGTCATGCCAGTTGGGTCATGCCAACCTTGGCTTGGTCTAGCCCAGTCTTAAGAACCTCCAAGGAAGGAGATTGTGCCACCTCTCTGCCTTTCACCTCAACGCAGACTTCTCCTTGCTTCTGTTTTTTTGTATGAAAACCACGTTGCCTCAACTAGCTTCAAATTGCCCAACAGTAGGAGTCAATTTCACTCAAAATAATCCTAACCATTACTTTCAAAATTCCCTTTTGGGTGTCAATTCTGGACAGCTACCTAAACTCTCAAAAGTAATTAAGTGGAGCTGATATTTTTCTGCTTTTTTTTCTTTTGGAAGATGCTGTCCTCTGGGGCATTCTGGGAAATGTTGATTATTTTTTTCTGATTTGCAAGAAAAACACATTTTTTACCTTACCAGATCTCCCATGGAAGAGAAGTCCCAATTTCCAGGAAGTTGTATGGTTACAGATGGTGGTTTCTACTGACTTTCCTTTTACATCCATTCTAAGCCAGGTCACAGTAATTGCATTATTGGAGCTCTTGGCATAGGCTGCTTGTTGGAAAGGTGAAAGTATC
>NW_005843810.1:26237-28368 GCF_000455745.1 Alligator sinensis | reverse complement strand
TAAAGAAACACAACTGACATTAGTTAACTTAACCTGTATAAATAACACAGTTGATTGATTCTATAAAAAACCCACTACTGAAAACTTAAAGAAACACAACTGACATTAGTTAACTTAATCTGTATGAATAACACAGTTGATTGATTCTATAAAAACCCCACTACTGTCACCGGTGGAGTTAATTTGTATTAAAACAACTCAGTTTCTATAAAAATGTTCAGGGGAACCACAGTGATTGGAGAATAACTGAAATCTTCATCACAATAAATCACTTCCATCTCACCAGTTTCCCTAGTGCAGCTTTGATGTCCTTGTTTCTCATGCTGTAGATGACCGGATTCATCATTGGTGGGATCATAGAATAGAGAACAGACAGCATGAGGTCCAGAGCTGATGGGGACCCAGATGTGGGCTTCAAATAGGCAATCATCCCAGTGCTACCCAGCAAGGCAACAACAGTGAGGTGGGGAAGACAGGTGGAAACTGTTTTATGCCAGCCCTGCTCAGAGGGGATTCTCAGTACAGTAGTGAATATCTGAATATAAGACACAAATATAAACACAATGCAGCCAGCACTTAAACATGCACCAAAGATAAAGACCTGAATTTCACTAGTAAACACCTCTGAGCAAGAGATCCTAAGGAGCTGGGGGACTTCACAGAAGAACTGATTGACGATGTTGGAGTGGCAGAAGGGCAGCCTAAAGGTGTTCCCTGTGTGCAGGGCAGAGTACAGAAGAGTTGTGCTCCAGGCTGCGGATACCATTTGCAGACAAGATCTCCTGTTCATCACTGTCGCATAGTGCAGTGGTTTGCAGATGGCGATGTATTGCCTTTTCCAGTCCTCCGGGACTTGGCCCGTGCGCCATGAGCATTCAAATATTCATGTATGCTATTGCGCAGTGGGGTTGGAAACGATCCATGCGCTGTCAGGACTCTGTAGTCCTGGCAGGTACTGAGCATTCATTTAGCACTTGCTAAAGCTAGTACTAAATGTCTGCACAGTAACAACTGCCCAGTGGGGCGGACATGGAGATGCGCCCATTGACTGTGCACACTGCATCCTGCATGCAGGGTGGGTCAACGAGCCCAATCCAGACAAACCCTCAGTCCAGTACACAGGGCTGATCTGGCACACGTGCAGCATGTAGCGTGCATCCCAACCCAGTTCTAAGCCATGTACGGCCCATGCCAGGATGATTTTTAGAGGGCCTCCTTATTTTCAATTGAAAGGCAGTTTTCTGATGAAAGATAAGGGTTCCTAAAGTGACTACATTTTTCATGAAACTTTTTTCTCACTTCAGAATATCATCACAGTACATCCAGAAAGTGGGCAGGAGAAGTATTGTTCTAGTGCTTTTCTAGAGACCTTGTTATGCCCCCTGACTAAACCTTATTCATTTCCCACGTCTGTGAAAATGCTTCGTATGGCCAAAAACAATGATCCCATCGTGGGAGAAATGTAAAAATATCAACATTTCCCAGTCCCCAAATTGGTATTTTTTACATTTTTGGTTTTCTATTTTGTGCCCTGCACACTGGTAACATCTTTAGTGCATCTTTCACCGCTTGGGGGAAAAGTGGGATGATGTCCACATACATGTTATTATTGGAGATCTGAAGGAACAGGGCAAAGGCAGGAGGAAAGCAGGACAAAAGGGAGCAGAGAAAGGGAGAAGAAAGAAAATCCAAATCACCAATAAAGTAGGTTCACATTGGGTATCAGGAGAATGTCTTCACTGGTGTACCAAAGTGGCAGTGGACTAGATTGAATTCAAGTCTCAGAAATATATATAAGCATGGGTTGTCAACATCCCTACATGGTCTCTACATTTTCTAAGTCATGTATGTCAACGATATTTGACATTTTCTTTATTAGTTTACCTTGAACATCTTGAGTGGCCAGCAAACTAGATGACTTTTGGCACTTGGCACTCTTGGTTATTGATAAAGAGGGAAGCATGTTGGGCAGCTCCAAGCCCAGGGCAAGTAGCGATGCATAGGGCAGCTCTGCCTGCCATGCTGCTGACCTGCGGTCATGGCTATTTCCCCCCTCCGTAAAGGCAGTGCCTTGGGCTGTTGTCCTGGTTCCCTGCTCACTTACATTACTGTAGAATAGGTAAAAATTTCA
>NW_005843810.1:1228-25812 GCF_000455745.1 Alligator sinensis | reverse complement strand
TTTTTTTATAAGTAAGCTGCACATGATAGTATGAAAACAATAGTTTCATGAGTTAATTAGAAAAGAAACATAAGTAAAGCAAAGTCATAAGAAAGAAAGATGGACATATTGTTCCTGGAGCGGATCAGCCTGTGGCGCAGTTTCCTCGGCAGCTTGGATCCCTGTTCCTCATGCTGTACATGTCCGGATTCATCAATGGAGACATCACACAAGACAGAACAGCTGTTCAAAGAACTGCAGATTGCAGCACTTTAGGGACTGGGGAGAGGGGAGACATGAGGAGGAAGCAGCAGCAGGACTTTTCTGTCGGCTTTGTTAAGGACACCATAAGCATGCCTAGGTGGGAAACAAGGATCACATGTAATGAAGAGGATCAAAGGCCAGACCCAGACGCGCCTTTCCTCAGAAGCCCTGGGTGTTGACTGCAGCCAAAGATAAAGTGTTTTCCCTATCCACCCAGGGTCATCATGGATGACAACGTTGGGACAGGAGTAATTTTTTCCCTCCTTCTTTTGGTAACGGTGTCAAGGCCTCTCCCTCCCGTGTTTTCCCTATCCACCCAGGGTCATCATGGCAATCACCAAATTTGGGAGAAGGAAGGAATCTAACCACATAGTCAGATTGGTAGAGATTTGGAGGGATATGGTGGGGTGGGGGTCCTTCCTCTGGAATAGGGGGCATGGCTGCCTTATTCATATCTCCTAAATGTGTTTTAAAACCCTTACGGCAACAAGATGCTGACAGTCTTCATCTCCTGGTTTTACCTGTGACAGATTATGGTGGTTTTAGTATCTGTGTGTACTATGTGTTGTAGTGGTGTGACAGGGTGACTGCATACTTTTAGGAACAGGTTAGGAAAAGGTTTTGTATGGGGTAGTTTGGATAGGGATAATCGTGCCTTGTACAGGGGGCTAGATCTCCAGACGCTGCTTCCAGCCCTACTTTTCTATTAGTCTACAATAGTAGACTAATAGTAATTAGTTCTAAAATCAGGAAAGATTTTCATTTCTCTTCCTATTGGTACCGGTGTTTTTTTTCCTGTCAGATTTAGAAGCCTTGGGTGTTGCCTGCAGCCAAGGCTCTGGATTTTGACATAGTGTGGTAAGGCTCCTGCTCGAACTAATGTCCCAAGGTTGCTAGCTGTAGGGTCAGGATCAGACAGATCCCTAAATTTGGAAGCAGGAACGAAGGAATTTCAACTTATGGTCCAATGGAAAGGACCGGGGGGGTGGAGGTTGCCATGCTCCGTAGGATGGGTGTTGCCTGTGCACTTTGAGTAAAAGGCTAGACAGAGATTTGCTGTGGAAAACAATGAACCTAGTCAAGCAGAGGGCTGGAGTAGATGACATCCAGAGGTCCGTTCCAGATCTATTTTTCTGAGGTCCTATGAGAACTCAGGAGGGCCGTCTCCTTCTCCAGCCTCTAACCCCTGTGGGTTGAGTGCTTTCTAGAACTACAAGTTTGGGATTGACGCCGCCATGTTCAAATACCTAGGGAACAGTGTTTCTCTGCACAGCTCTGCACATCAGCCAACTCCCTCAGCACCCTTGGTCAGTGCTGTAGCAAACAAATTTGGCACCTGGGGCAAGCACGCAGAGGTAGCCCGCCCTCACCCCGTGCACAGATCCAGGGGGCACACGCCCCCCGTACTTGCCTGAGAGCGCACACAGTGGTAGAAGCTGCCCCCCGATCATCTCCCTGCACCTGCTTGTGATGCATCTGTAGATGCACGACAAGGGGCGATTAGCCTTACTGACCACTTCCTCGCGTTGGCGGCTCATGTCCATCCTGGAGTCAACAATGACTCCAAGGTCCCTTTCAGCCACTGTGTTGTTGAGAAGGGTGTTCCCCAGCCTACAAGTGTGTTTCAGGTTCCTTCTCCCAAGATGCAGCACAATGCACTTGACTGCATCAAACTCCATCCTATTCTCATCCACCCACCACTGTAACCTGTCCAGATCTAGCTGGATTCGGTCCCTCCCTTCCAGTATGCCCACTTCTCCCCATCTCTTTGCATCATCAGCGAATTTGGACAGTGTGCTTTCCATGCCTACCTCCAGGTCGCTCATAACGGTATTGAATAGCATAGGCCTGAGGACTGAGCCCTGGGGGACTCCACTGCCCACATCCCTTTAGGTCAAAAATGACCTGTCCACCACCACTTTCTGGGTGCGACCATTGAGCCAATTTGCCACCCATCTGACGGTGTAGGCATCAATGCCGCAGTTGCATAGGTTTTTTTGTGAGAATGGGGTGAGAAACAGTGTCAAAGGCCTTCTTGAAGTCCAGGTAGACAGCATCCACCTCAACGTCCACATCGGAGGACTTTGTGACCTGGTCGAAAAGGGAACAAGGTTAGTCAGGCCGGCTCTGCCCGCAATGAACCCATGCTGGTTGCCCCTGAGCATTACCTCCCCTGCTGGGCCCCCGCAGATGTGCTTCTTGATAGTTTTCTCAAAGGTCTTCCCAAGGACCGAGGTCAGACTAGCCTCCAGTTACCCGGGTCCTCCTTTCTCCCCTTCTAGTAAATGGGGACCACATTGACTCTTTTCCAGTCCTCTGGGACCTGGCCCGAGTACCAGAAGCTGTCATACAGCCATGCCAGGGCCTTAGCTATGACCTCCACCAATTCCCTCAGTACCCTGGCATGAAGAGCATCCAGACTTGCTGATTTAAATACGTCCAGCCCCTCCAAGAGTAACCTAACAGGAACTGCATCCCTGACCCTAGGCATGCCGTTGTGTCCCCTGAGCTTGTCTGTAATCTTAGTGGGGGAGTTGCCCTGGTCTCTGCTTGGAAATATGGACTCAAAGAACTCATTGAAGAAGTCAGCTTTTTCCTTTGCTGCAATCACTAGATCGCCAAGCCTGTCCTGTAGGGCCCCACATTACCCAGTGCCTTCTTCTCACTCCCTATGTACTTGAAAAAGAACTTTTTATTATCCTTAATTCTGGTCTCCAGCCCTAGCTCCATCTCTGCCTTGGCCTTCCTAACCACCTCCCTGCAGTCCCAAGCAACGGAGGTGTAATCCTCCTTGATAACATCCCCTTGCTTCCACTGATTGTATGCCATCTTTTCTGCACTTAGGCCTGGAGTAGAAGACATCCCAGCGTCCCTTCCAGTTCTACTTCCTCTGATTCTGTGAGAAGGGAGGAGGGCTGTCTCCTTCTCCAGCTTCTAACATTTGTGGTCTGGGTGCTTTCTACAACTACAAGTTTGGGACTTCCCCCACCTTGTTCATATACCTGAGGAAGCCTGCTCTTTTCTGCACACCTCTGGATATCAGCCAGCTCCCCTCCGCACTTTAGGAGCCTCGTGTCCAGCCCCTCAGACTTGTACACATGCAGCTTTTCTAAGTAAGTCTTAAACTGCAGGTATATTATTAGAAAAGTGGCCAAGTGCAAGATCTGCAATCCCAGGGCATCGGAGAACCCCAGGAGCAGGAACTCAGTCACAGCGGTGCAATTGAACGTCATCATCTGGAGTGCCTTTTGGGATGGCTGTGGAGGGAAAGGGAGTGACTGTGTCAGGAGAAGAGGAAGAAAGACAAAAAACCCATATTTCTTATGCATAATTGTCTATGATGTGATTTTTTTAGAGGTCTGCTTTATTTTCAGTTCAAAGGGAGCTATGTGATAAAAATCAGGGTTCCCAAAGTGACAGTATTTTTCATGATACTTTAAAAAAATTCAGATTATAAAGCCATTGCAGCCAAAAAGCAAACAGATAAAGTATTTTTTCAGAGCTTTTGCAGACACCTTGTATGAGCCCTAGTGAGTGGCAGTCACATTTCCCAGATCTGTGAAAATGGAGAAGTTGTCAGTGGATTATCACACTGACATAAACTGGTCTAGCTCCTTTTTAGTCCAAGGGGCCATGTCAGTTCATGTGAGGTGCAGGTCCAATGAGTTCCCTGATGGAGTCAGAGTCTGTTTTCCCTATTCCGCTTCTCTCCATCCTTCCTTTCCTCAGGATCCCACCCTCAATCATTTCATAGGCACTGCTGCCCCAGTTGCCATCCTCTACTTAATTCCCCACCACTTCTTCCCCGTGTCTGAGCGGCATATCAGGAAGAACACAGTCCCTAGTCTCCAACCCTTGCTCCAGGAAGTTCTCAGTAACATTTTCCAAAAACTTCCTGAACTGCCTGTGTGCTACTGTATTGCCCTCTGAGCAGATGTCAGGATGAAAGAAGTTCCCCGTGAGAACCAGGGCTTGTGATCAGGAAACTTCTCTTAGGTGTCTTAAGAAAACATGCACCTCATGCTTATGGTCTGGGGGTCTAGAGCAGACCCCCGCTATGACATCACCCTTGTTGATCCCTGCCAACCCTAACGCAGAGACTTTCAACAGTCCTGGTCTCCAGTTTCATACTGGAGCTCTGAGCTATCACAGGGCTCTTTATCATATAGCACCAATCCTCCTCCTTTTCTCCCCTGCCTGCCCTCCCGAAACAGTTTTTAGACATCCATGGCAGTGCTCCAGTCATGTGAACTCCCACCAAGTCTCTGTTATTCCAGTCATGTCACAGTGCCATGACTGAGTGAAGACTTCCAGTTCTTCTTACTTCTTTCCCAGCCTCCATGCAGTCATGTGCAGACATGTGAGATAACTGATTATCTTACTTTCTCAAGAAGAATTAGAAGGATTTCCCTGTTGTTCCTTCTGCTTGTGCTTCCTCCAGTTCACCCACTTCCACGTTTACATCATAGCTTTGGTTCCCATCCCAGGGCATAGCTAGTTTAAAGCCCTCCTCACTAGGTTAGGTAGCCTGTCTGCAGTGATGCTCTTCCCTCTTTTTGTCAGGGAGATCCCATCTCTGCCTTGCTATCTCTTTATTGGTGCAACATCCCATGGTCAAAGAAGCCAAAGCCCTGCTGGAGACAGTATCTGCACAGCCATGCATTGATTTGCAGAATGCATCTGCTCCTGCCTGGACCCTTCCCCTTGACTGGGAAGATCAAGAAAAACACCACCCAAGACCTTTAACCCTTCACCATTGCACCCAGAGCCCTGTAATCCTATTTGTTCTGCTCAGGATCACCCCCAACTGTATCATTCTTGTTGACACAGATGAGCTGCATGAGGTAGTAGTCAGAGGATTGGATGAGCCCCAGTAATCCCTCTGTGTGACTATAGAGCCACTGGCATTTATCTTTGAAAACTCATGGTGACTGGGGCATGTCCAAGACGTTTGGAAAGGGCAAAAATACTGCCCATCTTTAAGAAAGTGAAGAAGGGGAGAAGGAGGATCTGGGAAATTACACACATGTCAGCCATACCTCAGTCTGTAAAACAATCAGAAGAAGAAAAAAACTTGGGTGACACATCCAGAATAGGAAATCAGCCTGGTGTTCAGTATGGCATTGGCCATGGATTTGGGGACAATGACAGAGATGGATCCGATGTCGAGGATTGACAGATTGAGGAGGAAGAAGTACATCGGGGTGTGGAGGTGGCTGTCAACGGCTATGAGTGTGATAACAAGGAGATTGCCAGTCAGGGCTGCCAGGTATGTTATTAGAAAAGTGGCCAAGTGCAAGATCTGCAATCCCAGGGCATCGGAGAACCCCAGGAGTAGGAACTCAGTCACAGCGGTGCAATTGGACGTCATCATCCACAGTGCCTTTTGGGATGCCTGTGGAGGGAAAGGGAATGACTGTGTCAGGAGAAGAGCAAGCAATAGAAAAACCCCACTATTTCTGCCCACAGTAATACATGACCTGTGAAAACTGCATTTCAAAGAAAAATAAGGTGGCACTCAGAAAAAAAATCATGAAAAATCAGGTTTCCTTAAGTCATGAAATTTTTTGTGAACCTTTTTAAAGAAATCAAATAGTGAGGCATTTCATCCAAAAAGTGGACAGGAAAAGTATTTTGCCAGTACTTTTTCAGAGACCTTGTTACTGCCACTGACTAAGCCTTATACATTTGCTATGTCTGTGAAAATGGTGAAGTAGTCAGTGGACTATCACACTGGCATAAACTGGGCTAGCTCCTTTCTAGTCCAAGGGGCCATGTCAGTTCACACGAGGTGTAGGTCCATGGCAGATCCATGTGATTTGGTGCCCTGAAACTGGACCGATACTCCAACTGCGGCCTAACCAATGCTGCATAAAAGGGAAGTATCACCTCCCTGGACCCCTTTGTCATGCACCTGCTAATGCATGATAAAGTGCGGTTAGCTTCATTGATTGCTTCATCACATTGACGACTCATGTTCATCTTGTTATCAACAACAGCTCTGAGATCCCTTTCTGCTGCTGTGCTGCTGCGAAGGTCATCCCCCAGCCTGTAAGCATGTTGGTGAATCCTTTTCCCTAGGTGCAGCACTTTGCATTTGTCCTTATTGAACTGCATCCTATACTGTTCCACCCACTTTTCCAACCTGTCCAGATCCGCCTGGATTTGATCTCTATCCTTTAATGTGTTAACTTTGCCCCACATTGGCCCTTTTCCAGTCCTCTCGCTCTCCTATGACACTGGCAATGCCTTCGTCCAGCCCTTCCAAGTGTGTCTTCACTAAGTGGGTGCTAAGAGTTGGTGGGGTGGTATCCCTTTTGTCCCTGTCTATCATCCACTGGGGTGATTTGTCCTGATCCGAGATGAGAAATAGAGATTCAAAAAACTCACTGAAGAGCTCAGTTTTGTCCCCTCATCTGTCACTAATTGCCCAAATTCATCCTGTAGAGGTCCTATGCTACCCTGACCCTTCTTTTTGCTCCCAATATACCTGAAGAAGGTACTTTATTAAATGGAGGATAAAGATCTTAAATAATTTTAATTATAATTCATTATTCTGTTCCAAATGTACCTCTTTCTTAAAACCCAAACATTATCAAATTATTGAATATATTACTTACTGCGCTCGTCTTAATGGTTTTGTCTTCAGTTTCCTACATTAAATCCTTGAATGCCCGGGTACTTTGATTACTGATCATCTATTTCTGCCTGGTCTGATGAGTCCCTGAAGAAGATCTGGGCGTGCAGCTGACTTGGAGCAGTACTGCAATGAAGGGACTGAAGTGGCAGTCAGTGAGTTGTCTATGTATATGTTGGGAGGTCTTGTGGGAGCGTTTCCCTAGAGCCCTGCACAGCTCAGAAGCAGAGTCTGTGGGCAAACACACTGGATTCACAGATTGTGAAGCCAGAAGGACTGTCCAGAGTCTCTCATTGGACCTACTGCTGACCACATATCAGAGGATCTCGCTGTGGCTTGTAACAGGCTGCGTCTATCAGTGGGCCAATGTGTCTAGGCTTTGCGAATTACAACGGGGGGACGGGAGGAATTTTTTCCCCTTCCTGTTGCTAATGGTGTCAGGGCCCCCATCTCCCGACAACCCTGCCTTCCTCAGCAGCATGGGGTGTTGGCTGCAGCCCAAGCTAAAGGGTTTTCCCTGTCCACCCAGGGACATGCCAATCATCACATTTGGGAGCCGGAAAGCAGTTTACTGCAGAGCCAGATGAGTAGAGACTTGTGGGGGAAGGAGGGTCCTTTCTCTGTAATTGCAGGGGCTGGCTGCCTTCTTTGTATATCTTGAATGTGTTTAAAAACACTTGCAGAAGCAGGACACTGTCAGTCTTTGTCTCCTCCTTTTACCTGAAGCAGATTGTGGTGGATTTAGTGTTTGTGGGCAATATAGCTTATAGTGGTGTGACTGCACAGTTTTAGAATCAGTTTAAACAAGGTTGCATATGTGATAGTTTGGAAAGGTGAGATCATGCCCTGAGCAGGAGGCTGGACCTCCAGAAGCTGCTTCCAGTCCTACTTTTCTATTCGAGTCCAAACCGAGCAACTTACTGGGGAACAGTCCCATGCTCAAGGCAAGTGTGATAAATGACAGACTAACTAGGACTTTCCCATGGAGCCAAATGATGTTCATCTTTACAGTTCTGTTTGCTCTTTCTTGTACATGGACCCATCCCTTGCTCAGCTCCCAGGTTTGGACGCTAAGACTTCCCTAGGAAGCGAGGTGGTGTTTCTTTTTAGAGTCCTGTCTGCTCTTTCTTCCTAAGTACTGCAATGGAGGAGAGTACACAAGCCCAGGTGGGTGCATGGGCAGAAGGAGAGGGACCAATGACATGGTAACAAGCAGTAGATGAGCAGATGAGGCTGACACTAATACTGACCTTAGCTTGGGGGAAAAGTGCAATGATTTCCACATACATGTTAACATTGGATACCTGAAAAAATGGGGGCAAGGGACAGAGGGAAGAAGGACAAAGCTGAGTAGAGATGGGGAGAAGAGAGAAAATCCAAAACACCAATAAAGTAGGGTCAGATTCATTATCAGGAGAATGTCTTCACTGATGGACCAATGGGGCAGTGGCTTAGACTGATTAGGGATGTTGTGCAATCTCCATCATTGGAGGTGTTCAAGGGGATGGATTAGCATTGGTCAGGCATGATCTAGGAATAGCTACATCCATGTTCATCTCTGGTTATTTCCAATTCCTCTGGTCTTTGCTGTTTTCTACCCGGGATAAGGAAGGATTTTCTCCCCACTCCTTTTGCTACATGTGTAATGGTGTGGAGGCTTTCTTCTACCTTTAGAAGCATTGGGTGTTAACTGAAATCAAGTTTGGGAATTTTGACTGATATGCCAAAGCTCCTGTCAGACTAAATCCTCAAGATCATGAGCTAGAGAGTCTTGCCCCACCACTCTAGGTCAGACAAAATCCTGTACTTGGGATCAGGAAGGAATTTCAACTTATGGTTAGATAGGTAAGAACCAGGTTTCCCCCCACCCCCCACCCCTTCCTCCATGTCTATCTGGCAGGGACCCGGTTTCCCCCCCCCCCCCCCCCCCTTCCTCCATGTCTATCTGGCAGCCAGTATCAAGTGGAGTGGCTACTGGGGTTGGGTCCAGAACCAGTTTATTTTCAATATCGTTGTCGACATTTGGGAAGATGGCATAGTGTGCACCCTCAGCAATTCTGCACATAAGACACAAATATAAACACAATGCAAACAAGATCTAAACATACACTAAAGATAAGAATCTGAATTTCACTAGTAAACACCTCTGAGAAAGAGATCCTAAGGAGCTGGGGGATTTCACAGAAGAACTGGTTGATGATGTTGGAGTGGCAGAAGGGCAGCCTAAAGGTGTTCCACATGTGCGGGGCAGAGAACAGAAGAGCAGCGCTCCAGGCCGTGGCTGCCATTTGCAGACAAGCTCTCCTGTTCATCACTGTCGCATAGTGCAGTGGTTTGCAGATGGCGATGTATCGGTCATAAGCCATGATGGTGAGGATGGCAAAGTCTGTTGACCCCCGTGTTTGGCACTGGTGAGAGCACATCTATAGTACTGTGTCCAAGTTTGGGCCTCCCACTACTGAAAGGATGTAGACAGACTGGAGAGAGTCTACTGGAGGGCAGGAAAAATGGATAAAGGGCCAGGTTACATGAGTTATGAGGAGAGGCTGAAGGAAGGAGAGGCTGAAGGAAAAGGGCTTATTTATTTGGGCAAGAGAAGACCAGGATAATGTTTAAAAGCAGCCTTCAACTCCCTCAAGGGTGGTTACAAAGAGGATGGAGTTCTATTCTTCTCCAGAGTAGCAGATGATTGAACAAGGAGCAATGGTCTCAAGTTCAGTTTAGATATTAGGAAAACAAATCTTATCAGCAGGGTAGTAAAGCACTGGAATAGGCTACCCAGAGAGGTGGTGGAAGCTCCATCCTTGGAGGTTTTGAACACCCAGATAGACAAAGCCTTGGGTGACATGATCAAGTTTAGAGCGGCCCTGCTTTGAGGAGTGTGTTGGACATGATGATCTCCTGAGGTCCGTTCCAACCCTAATTTTCTATGACCCTAAGATTAGTCATTGGTTTAGAGCAGCGTTAACTACAGGGAAAACATCCCTCAGAGTTTTACAACACCACTCCTCTCATACAATAATAGAAGCACAGAAAATTATGCATTGGATGGACTTCAGGGCATCATCTAGTCCAGCATTGGTTGTTGGCTGAAATCAAAGTTGGGGATTTTGAATGAAATGCCGAAGCTCCTGCTCAAACTAAAACCCCAAGATCATGAGCTAGGGAGTCTTGCCCCACCATTCTGGGTCAGACAAATCCCTATACCTGCAGTCAAGGAAAGACTATCTTCAGTTGGATCATGCCAACCATGGCTTGGTCTAGCCCAGTCTTAAGAACCTCCAAGGAAGGAGATTGTGCCACCTCTCTGCCTTTCAGCTCAACGAAGACTTCTCCTTGCTTCTGTTTCTTGTATGAAAACCACGTTGCCTGAACTAGCTTCAAATTGCCCAACAGTATGAGTCAGTATGAGTCAAACTAACCAATTCATACCTTTCAAAATTCCCTTTTGGGTGTCAATTCTGGACAGTTACCTAAATTCCTCTGGGTCATTCTGGGAAATGTTGATTATTCTATCTGATTTGAAAGAAAAAGACATTGTATACCTTCCCTGATCTCCCAAGGAATACAAATCCCAATTCTGATACAGTTGTACAGTAACAGACTATGGTCTCTACTGAGTTTCCTTTCACATCCATTCTAAACAAGGCCACACTATTTGCATTATTGGAGCTCTTGGCATAGGCTGCTTGTTGGAAAGGTGAAAGTATCCGCTACCAGTCCTGAAAGGATTTAGGGACTAGCAGCGTGAACATCATTTGGGCTTGACATACTTAAATCAGCTGCCTAAACCCCAGCTTTACCTATCTAAAGCTTCCTTATAGTGGAATTCAAGGACAGCCAAAATCCAGCATCACTGCAGTCATGACGTGCACAGGAGCTCTAGTGTGTACACACTTACAATAAATCATTTCCTGCTCTTCAGTGTTGTGGGGAAGAAAACCATTAGCATTCTTGCAAAACCCATACAAGGAAAGCATGACTGAAACAACCAGCACCTGAGTAATGACTGACACCTACTGTCTGAAAACCATTATCACTCCCTTTTAAACCTTCTCATACCCTCCTTCCAGATCCCAAATAATCAGACCTCAAGAAAACTTTTTAACCCAGACAAGACAATGATCTAGTGATATTCTCCACCAAGGCATCTAATAAATATTTAAGGTACGTAAAAACCGTTGCAACAGTGCACTAACAAATGACAATATCAGCATCAAAGATAAAATTTAACAGATACAAAAAGATTACCGAGAACAGAGTGATATCTTAGAGACCAACTACTTCAGTGAGATAAAGGGTGAAAATGAGATAGAGAGGTTATTTAAAACGGTGTAAACCTAATGAAAAATAAATGACATTAGTTAACTAGATCTGTATGAATAACACAGTTGATTGTTCCTATAAAAACTCCACTACTGACACCGGTGGAGTTAATTAGTATTAAAACAGCTCAGTTTCTATAAAAATGTTCAGTGGAACCACAGTCACTGGAGAATAACTGACATCTTCATCACAATAAATTACTTCCATCTCACCAGTTTCACCAGTGCTGTTTTGATGTCCTTGTTTCTCATGCTGTAGATGACCGGATTCATCATTGGTGGGATCATGGAATAGAGAACAGACACCACGAGGTCCAGAGCTGATGGGGACCCAGATGTGCGCTTCATATATGCAATCATCCCAGTGCTTCCCAGCAAGGAGACAACAAAGAGGTGGGGGAGACAGGTGGAAACTACTTTATGCCGGCCCTGCTCAGAGGGGATTCTCAGTACAGTAGTGAATATCTGAATATAAGACACAAATATAAACGCAATGCAAACAAGACCTAAACATGCACTAAAGATAATAATCTGAATTTCACTAGTAAACACCTCTGAGAAAGAAATCCTAAGGAGCTGGGGGACTTCACAGAAGAACTGGTTGATGATGTTGGAGTGGCAGAAGGGCAGCCTAAAGGTGTTCCCCGTGTTCAGGGCAGAGTACAGAACAGCAGCGCTCCAGCCCATGGCTGCCATTTGCAGACAAGCTCTCCTGTTCATCACTGTCGCATAGTGCAGTGGTTTGCAGATAGCGATGTATCGGTCGTAAGCCATGATGGTGAGGATGGCTAGGTCTGCTGCAATGAAAAAGAGGATGAGAAAAACTTGGGTGAGACATCCAGAATAGGAAATCAGCCTGGTGTTCAGTATGGCATTGGCCATGGATTTGGGGACAATGACGGAGATGGATCCGATGTCAAGGATGGACAGATTGAGGAGGAAGAAGTACATCGGGGTGTGGAGGTGGCTGTCAACGGCTATGAGCGTGATAACAAGGAGATTGCCAATCAGGGCTGCCAGGTATATTGTTAGAAAAGTGGCCAAGTGCAAGATGTGCAATCCCAGGGCATCGGAGAACCCCAGGAGCAGGAACTCAGTCACCGCGGTGCAATTGGACGTCATCATCCACAGTGCCTTTTGGGATGCCTGTGGAGGGAAAGGGAATGACTGTGTCAGGAGAAGAGGAAGCAAGAGAAAAGCACCATTTTCCTGGCCACAATTCTCCTTGACTTGATTGTTTTAGAGGTCCACCTGATTTTCAGTTGAAAAGGAGATTTCTGATAGAAATCAGTGTTTCCAAAGTGACTATATTTTTCATGATACATTTTAAAACATTTTTTGGATAATTGTGGCATTTCTTTGAAAAAGTGGGCAGGAAAAGTATTTTATCAGAGCTTTTGTCCACACCTTCTCACTGCCACTCACTAGTGCTCATACATTTCCCACATCTGTGAAAGTGGAGAAGGTGTCAGTGCACTGTCACACTGGCATAAACCACTCCAGCTCCTTTCTAGTCCAAGGGGCCATGTCCGTTCACATCAGGTACAGGTCTATTGCAAGTCCATGAGACTTGGGAAAAGGGAATCATTACAACCCCAGATCCTATCAATTTTTGAATGCCGGTTCCTGAATCTTACCAATGGGCAGCTGAGCAAGAAATTAGAAGTCAAAAAGGTCATCCCATAGTATTTCCATTTTCCTAGGGACATAGAGCTTAAAATGCTGGGTGTGTGGGGGTGTGTGTCACCTGGGAAGATTGCCATCAAATGGCTGGCAGGATGTGCACAAGGCTGTGTGTTCAAACTGGCTTCAAGTCTCAGAAATATATATAAGCATGGGCTGTCAACATCCCTGCATGGTCTCTATGTTTTGTAAGTTATGTATTTCAAAGATATTTGACGTTTTCTTTATTAGTTTAGTATGAAAATTTTCAGTGGCCAGCAAACTAGATAACTTTTGGCCCTTGGCACTCTTGGTTACTGATAAAGATGGAGACATGCTAGCAGGGCAGCTCCAAGCCCAGGGCAGGCTGTGATGCACAGGGCAGCTCTGCCTGCCATGCTGCCGACCTGTGGTCATGGCTATTTCCCCCCTCCACAAAGGCAGTGCCCTGTGCTGCTGTCCTGGTTCCCCGCTCAGTTACATTATTGTTGAATAGGTAAAAATTTCAGGACAGAAATATACCATTTTTCATATGAAAGCGTAGATGCATACTTTTTATGACAAGTGTCTAATTTTATTAAATGGAGAATAAAGTTCTGAAATAATTTTAAATTTAATTCATTATAATTTGTATAAAAGATCCTCTCTAATAAAACCTAAACATTGTTCAATTGAATGTATTACTTACTGTGCTCATTTTAATGGTTTTGTCTTCAGTTTCATATGTTAAATCCTTGAATGCCAGGGCAGTTTGATTGATGACCATCTACTCTTCCCTCCCATCTCTTGTCCCCTCATCACTGTGCTATCTAGATGCCAGGGGTGCAGGTTTCTCGGGGGCGTGCACTCCTCACTGTGCAGGAGAACTGAGAGGAGCTGATCCAAAATGATGAGTCCCAGAAGAAGAGCTGGGCATGCAGCTGCCTTGGAGCTTTACTGCAATGAAGGGACTGAAGTCGCAGTCAGTGAGGTTTCTATGGATATGTTGGGAGGTCTTGTGGCTTGTGGGACTGTTTCCCTAGAGCCCCGCACAGCTCAGAAGCAGAGTCCGTGGGTAAACACGCTGGATTCACAGATATTGAAGCCAGAAGGACTGTCCAGAGTCTCTCATTGGACCTACTGCTGACCACACGTCAGGATCTCTCTGTGGCTTGTAACAGGCTGCGTCTATCAGTGGGCCAATGTGTCTAGGCTTTCCTAATTACAACGTGGAGACGGGAGGAATTTTTTCCCCCTCCTGTTGCTAATGGTGTGAGGGCCCCCATCTCCCGACAACCCTGCCTTCCTCAGCAGCACGGGGGGGTGGCTGCAGCCCAGGCTAAAGGGTTTTCCTTGTCTACCCAGGGACCTGGCAATCACCACATTTGGGAGCAGGAAGGAAGTTTACTGTACAGACACATGGGTAGAGACCTGTGGGGGATGAGGGTCTTTTCTCTGTAATGGGGCGGGGGTGCTGCTTTCTTTGTATATCCTGTGTTGTGGTGGTGTGGCAGGGTGATGGCATACTTTTAGAAACAATTTAGAAAAATGTTTTGTATGGGGTAGTTTGGATAGGGATAATCGTGCCTTGTACAGGGGGATAGACCTCCAGACGCTGCTTCCAGCCCTAATTTTCTCTTAGTCTACAATTTATCACATTTGTGTTGTACAAGGGGCCATCCCCTGGTCCGTTTCTGGGTTTCAATAGCCAAGCCTGTTCTGTAGGGGCCCCACGTTACCCAGTGTCACCTTCTCACTCCATATGGACTTTGAAAGGGACTTTTCATTATCCTTAATTCTGGCAACCAGCCCTAGCTCCATCTCTGCCTTGGCCTTCCTAACCACCTCCCTGCAATCACAAGCAACAGTGGTGTCATCCTCCTTAATGACAGCCCCTTACTTTCACTGATTGTATGCCATCTTTTCTGCCCTGAGGCCTGGAGTAGATGACATCCCAGTGTCCCTTCCAGGTCTACTTCCCCTGATTCTGTGAGAAGGGAGGAGGGCCGTCTCCTTCTCCAGCTTCTAACATTTATGATCTGGGTGCTTACTACAACTAAAAGTTTGGGACTTCCCCCACCTTGTTCATATACCTGAAGAAGCCTGCTCTTTTCTGCACACCTCTGGATATCAGCCAGTGCCCCGCAGCGCTTCAGGTGCCTCGTGTCCAGCCCCTCGGACTTGTACACATGCAGCTTTTCTAAGTAGCTCTTAAACAGAACTGTTCCCAATGTTGGCTGCTCACTTGCTCTCCAAACTGTGCTGCCCGATGCAGTAGTCTGGGAGCTGACCTTCCCTGTGAAGACTGAGGTAGAAAAGGCATTGAGCACTTCAGCCATTTCCACATCATCGGTCACTAGCTTGCCTCCCCCATTCAGCTAGGAACCCATATTTCCCTTCATCTTCCTCTTGTTGCTGACATACTTGGACAAGCCTTCTTGTTACCCCTCATGTCCCGAACTAGCAGAAACTTCAGCTCTCTTTGCCCTTCCTGATATCATCCCTGCAGGCCTGAGCAATTCTCTCATACTCCTCCCTAGTCATTGATCTAAGTGTCCTCTTCTTGCAGCTTCCTTTGGCGGTCACTGAAGAGTTCCCTGCTGAGCCATGCTGGTCTTTAGCCATGCCTGCCAGCTTCCATGTTCATTGGGATGTTTTGCTTCGGTGTCCTCAGTAAAGTTTCCTTAAAACAAAGCCAGCTCTCCTGGACTCCTTCCCCCTCAGACTGGCCTCCCAGTCAAAGTCTGTTTTCCCTATCCTGATTCTCTCCATCCTTTCTTTCCTCAGGATCCCACCCTCAATCATCTCATAGGCACTGCTGCCCCAGTTGCCATCCTCTACTAAATTCCCCACCACTTCTTCCCCGTGTCTGAGTTGCATATCAGGAAGAACACAGCCCCTAGTTGGTCTCTCCAACCCTTGCTCCAGGAAGCTCTCAGCAACATTTTCCAAAAACTTCCTGAATTGTCTGTGTGCTACTGTATTGCCCTCCGAGCAGATGTCAGGGTGAAAGAAGTTCCCCGTAAGAACCAGGGCTTGTGATCAGGAAACTTCTCTTAGGTGTCTTAAGAAAACGTCATGCACCTCCTGCTCATGGCCTGGTGGTTTATAGCAGACCCCCACCATGACATCACCCTTGTTGATCCCTGCCAACCCTAACGCAGAGACTTTCAACAGGCCTGGTCTCCAGTTTCTTACTGGAGCTCTGAGCAATGATAGGGCTCTTTACCACATAGTACAACTCCTCCTCCTCTTCTCTGCTGCCTGCCTCCTTGAGCAGTTTGTACCCATCCATGACAGTGCTCCAGTCATGTGAGCTCCCACCAAGTCTCTGTTATTCCAGTCATGTCACGGTGCCATGACTGAGTGAAGACTTCCAGTTCTTCTTACTTCTTTCCCAGCCTCCATGCAGTCATGTACAGACACATGAGATAACTGATTATCCCACTTTCTCAAGAGGAATTAGAAGGCTTCCCCTGTTGTCCCCTTCTGCTTGTGCTTCCTCCAGGTCACCCACTTCCACATTTACATCATAGCTTTGGTTCCCATCCCAGGGCATAGCTAGTTTAAAGCCCTCCTCACTAGGTTAGGTAGTCTGTCTGCAATGATACTCTTCCCTCTTTTTGTCAGGGAGATGCCATCTCTTCCTTGCTATCTTTTTATTGGTGAAACATCCCATGGTCACTGAAATCCCTCAGAGTTTTACAACACCACTCCTCTCATACAATAATAGAAGCATAGAAATTTAGGGGTGGAAGGAACCTCGGGAGGTCTTCTAGTCCAACCCCAACTAAAAGCAAAACTAAAAGCAAAATCTTCTCCAGTTGGATCATGCTAACCATGGCTTGGTCTAGCCCAGTCTTAAGAACCTCCAAGGAAGGAGATTGTGGCACCTCTCTGCCTTTCGGCTCAATGCAGACTTCTCCTTGCTTCTGTTTCTTGTGTGAAAAGCACATTGACCAAGCTAGCTTCAAATTGCCCAGCCGTATGAGTCACTATCACTTAAAATAAGCCTATTCATTACTTACAATATTTACCTTTTGGTTGTCAGTTCTGGACAGTTTCCTAAACTCTCATTAGTAAATAACTTGAGCTGATATTTTTCTCCTATCTTTTTCTTTTGGAAGATGCTGTTTGATGGGAAATTCTGAGAAATGTTGATTATTCTTTCCAGTTTGAAAGAAAAACACATTTTATACCTTGCAGGATCTCCCATGGAACAGAAATCCCAATTTTGATGTAGTTGTACGGAAACAGATTGCGATCTTTATTGAGTTTCCTTTTACATCCATGCTAAAAAAGGCCACACTATTTCCATTACTGGAGTTACTGGCATAGGCCACTTGTTGGGAAGGCGAAAGTAGATGCTACTGGTCCTGAAAGGATTTAGGGACTAAGAGCATGAACGTCATTTGGGCTTGACATACTTAAATCAGCTGCCTATATCCCCAGGTTTACCCATCTAAAGCTTCCCTATAGTGGAATACAAGGACAGCCAAAATCCAGCATCACTGCAGTCATGACGTGCACAGGAGCTCTAGTGTGTACACACTTACAGGAAATCATTTCCATCTCTTCAGCGTTGTGTGGAGGAAAACCCTCAGTGCTCTTTTAAAATCCATACAAGGAAAGCATGACTGAAAGCCCCAGCACCTGAGTAATGACTGACACCTACGTAAAAACCATTATCAATCCCTTTTAAACCTTCTCATACCCTCCTTCCAGATCCCAAATAGTCAAAGCTCAAGAAAACTTTTTAATCCAGAAACGAGAAAGATCCAGTGATATTCTCCACAAGGGAATCTTACAAACATTGAAGGTATGTACAAGGTGTTGCAATACCGCTCTAAAAAATGACAGTCTCAGCATGAAAGATAAAATTTAACAGATACAAGAAGATTAGCTAGGACAGAGTGGTATCTTAGAGACCAACTAGTTCAGGGAGACAAGCTTAAAATTAGATAAATTATTTTAAATGGTGTAAACCTACAGAAGCACAACTGTCATTGGTTCAATTAATCTGTATTAATAACACAGTTGATTGTTTCTATTAAAGCTCCACTACTGACATTGGTGGAGTTAATTTGTATTAATAACTCTGTTTCTATAAAAATGGTCTGTAAAACCACAGTCACTGCAGAATAACTGACATTTTCTTTGGAATAAACCACCTCCATCTCACCAGTTTCCACAGTGCTGCTTTGATGTCCTTGTTTCTCATGTTGTAGATGACCGGATTCATCATTGGTGGGATCATGGAATAGAGAACAGACACCACGAGGTCCAGAGCTGATGGGGACCCAGATGTGGGCTTCACATAGGCAATCGTCCCAGTGCTACCCAGCAAGGTGACAACAATGAGGTGGGGAAGGCAGGTGGAAACTGCTTTATGCCGGCCCTGCTCAGAGGGGATTCTCAGTACAGTAGTGAATATCTGAATATAAGACACAAATATAAACACAATGCAACCAGCACTTAAACAGGCACTAGAGATAAGAATCTGAATTTCACTAGTAAACACCTTGAGCAGGAGATCCTAAGGAGTTGGGGGACTTCACAGAAGAACTGGTTGACGATGTTGAAGTGGCAGAAGGGCAGCTTAAGGTGTTCCCCGTGTGCAGGGCAGAGTACAGAAGAGCCGTGCTCCAGGCCGTGGCTGCCATTTGCAGACAAGCTCTCCTGTTCATCACTGTCTCATAGTGCAGTGGTTTGCAGATGGCGATGTATCGGTCGTAAGCCATGATAGTTAGGATGGCAAAGTCTGCTGCAATGAAAAAGATGATGAGAAAAACTTGGGTGACACATCCAGAATAGGAAATCAGCCTGGTGTTCAGTATGGAATTGGCCATGGATTTGGGGACAATGACAGAGATGGATCCGATGTCGAGGATGGACAGATTGAGGAGGAAGAAGTACATCGGGGTGTGGAGGTGGCTGTCAACGGCTATAAGTTTGATAACAAGGAGATTTCCAATCAGGGCTCCCAGGTATATTATTAGAAAAGTGGCCAAGTACAAGATCTGCAATCCCAGAGCCGGCTGTCAACGGCTATAAGTTTGATAACAAGGAGATTTCCAATCAGGGCTCCCAGGTATATTATTAGAAAAGTGGCCAAGTACAAGATCTGCAATCCCAGAGCCTCCGAGAACCCCAGGAGTAGGAACTCAGTCACCGCGGTGCAATTCGACGTCATCATCCACAGTGCCTTTTGGGATGCCTGTGGAGGGAAAGGGAATGACTCTGGTCAGGAGAAGAGCACACAAGAGAATAACCCCACCATTTCTGTCTGCAATTGTACATAACTTCATTTTTAGAGGACCTCCTTATTTTCAATTGAAAGGCAGTTTTCTGATGAAAGATAAGGATTCCTAAAGTGAGTACATTTTTCATGAAACTTTTTTCTTACTTCAGAATATCGTCACATTACATGCAAAAAGTGGGCAGGAGAACTATTGTTCTAGTGCTTTTGCAGAGACCTTGTTATGCCCCCTGACTAAACCTTATGCATTTCCCATGTCTGTTAAAATGGGGAAGTTTTCAGTGGGTTGTCTGCTCTTTCCTTCCTAAGTACTGCAGTGGAGGAGAGCACACAAGCCCAGTTGGATGCATGTCTGGAAAAAGAGGGACCAATGACATGGTAGCAAGTGGGAGACGAGGAGATGAGGCTGACACATACTGACCTTAGCTTGGGGGAAAAGTGGGATGATGTCCACATACATGTTATTATTGGAGATCTGAAGGAACAGGGCAAAGGCAGGAGGAAAGCAGGACAAAAGGGAGCAGAGAAAGGGAGAAGAAAGAAAATCCAAATCACCAATAAAGTAGGTTCACATTGGGTATCAGGAGAATGTCTTCACTGGTGTACCAAAGTGGCAGTGGACTAGATTGAATAGGGATGTTGTGCAATCTCCATCATTGGAGATGGTCAAATCCTATCATTTCATGAATGTCAGTGCCTGAATCTGACCCACAAGTAGCTGAGCATGAAGTTGTGAAGTCAAAAAGGCTATGTCATTGTATTTCCATTTTACTAGGGACATATAGCATAGACACAGCAAGTATGATAGGGCATTTATTCACGTGCTCCTAGAGAGTGGGGCTGGAGGGCACTGTAATTTGCACATCTCCTGCACTAATCAAAAGCACCTGGAGCACCACATGTATCAGCATCCCCATGATGAAAAATGGTGCCAGGAGACTTTGAACTGAAGCTCATCGAATGGGCACCCTTCCGATGTTTTTCAGCACCAGGACGCTGATCCATGTGATGCTGGAGTCTGCTGGAGCGCAGTAATTACCACGCTTCAGCAGCCTTGATTAAAGTCATCTGCAAAGATTGCACACTTAGCTTTGTCATTTGCTTGTCAACTGGCCTCAAATCTCAGGCATATATATAGGCAGGATATCAAGTTCCTTCAGTTCTGCTGTACATTTTGTAACCCATCTACTTCAGAAATATTGACCCAGTTTACATTTGTTGAGGCTAAAAATTCACAGTGGCCAAGAAGCTGTATTACTCCTAGTACTTCAGGGGTTATTCAAAAAAGGCAGATATGATAGCAGGGCAGCTCCAAGCCCAGGGCAAGTTGTGATGCACAGGGCAGCTCTTCCTGCCATGGTGCTGACCTGTGGTCATGGCTATTTTCCCCCCCTCCACAAACCAGTGTCTGGGGCTGCTGCTCTGGTTGCCCCCTCAATTATAGTACTGTAGTAAAGGTAATAGTTTCAGGACAGAAATACTCCATTTTTCATGCATGTACATATATGTTTAACTTTTCTGACCATCTGTGGAAAATGTATTAAATGGAGAATAAAGCTCCTAAAGAATTTTTAACAATAATTCATAATTCTGTTCCAGATGCTCCTCTGGCTTAACACCCAAACAATATTGATTTGAATATATTACTTACTGTGCTAGTCTTAATGGTTTTGTCTTCAGTTTCTTACGTTAGGTCCTCGAATGCTAGGACAGTTTGGTTACTAACCATCCTACTATATCCAGTCTTTTGTTCCCCCATCACTGCACTATCTAGATGCCAGATGTACAGGCTTCACCGAGTTGTCCACTCCTCACTCTGTGACAGAACTGAGAGGAGGAGATCAAAACCATTTCTCCTGGAGGAAGAGCTCTGTGTGTAGCTGACTTGCAGCTTTACTGGAATAAAAGGACTGAAGCGGCAGAGCAGTGATTTGTCTATGCATCTTTTATAAGGACTTCTGGGACTCGGTCCCTAGAGCCTTGCACAGCTCAGAAGCAGAGGCCATGGGCAAACACCCCTGGATTCACAGATTATGAAGCCAGAAGGTACCGTCATGATTCATTTGATCTACTGCTGACCGCACGTTAGAGGATCTCACTCTGCCTTCTAACTCAGGCTGTGTCTATCAGCGGGCCAATGTTTCTGGACCTTGATAGTAGCAACAAGGGGCTGGGGAGGATTCCCCCCAACTCCTGTTGCTACACGTGTCAGGGTATGCCTTTTCCCCGACACGCCTTTCCTCAGAAGCCCTGGGTGTTGATTGCAGTCAAGGATAAAGGGTTTTCCCTATCCACCCAGGGTCATGCCAATCACCAGATTTGGGAGAAGGAAGGAATTTTACCACATAGTCAGATTGGTAGAGATTTGGAGGGATATGGTGGGGAGGGGGGTCCTTCCTCTGGAATAGGGGGCATGGCTGCCTTATTCACATCTCCTAAATGTGTTTTAAAACCCTTGCAGCAACAAGATGCTGACAGTCTTCATCTCCCAGTTTTACCTGTGGTAGATTATGGTGGTTTTAGTATCTGTGTGTAATATGTGTTGTAGTGGTGTGACCGGGTGACTGCATACTTTTAGAAACAGGTTAGGAAAAGGTTTTGTATGGGGTAGTTTGGATAGGGATAATCGTGCCTTGTACAGGGGGCTAGACCTCCAGACGCTGCTTCCAGCCCTACTTTTCTATTAGTCTACAATTTATCACACTTGTCTTGTACATGGGGCATCCCCTGGTCTGTTACTGGGTTTTGACTCTAACCAAGACTTCCCCAGGAAGTGAGACAGGAATAAAGAGCAAACAGAAATGTCAAGATATACACTAAGTACTGCAATGGAGGAGAGCACATCAAGCCCAGGTGGATGCATGTGTGGAAAGAGAGGGAACAATGTGGTAGATGGGCAGATAAGAGTGACACATAATGACCATAGCTTGGGGGAAAGGTGGGATGATGTCCACAGACATGTTACTATGGGAGAATTGAAGGCATGGGGGAAGGGCTGTGGGGAAGCAGGACAGAGGGGAGCAGAGAAGGGGAGAGAGAATCCAAAATACCAGTGAAGTAGGTTCAGATTGGGTATCCGAGGAACTTCTTCACTGATGGACCAATGACGCAGCGGACTAGACTGCTTAGGGAAGCTGCGCAATCTCCATCATTGGAGGTGTTCAAGGGGATGGATAAGTGTTGGTCAGGGATGATCTAGGAATAGCTACCTCCATGTTCTTCTCTGGTTATTTCCCATTCCTCTGGTCTTTGGTGTTTGCTGCATGGGATCAGGAAAGATTTTCGTTTCTCTTCCTATTGGTACCGGTGTTTTTTTACTGTCAGATTTAGAAGCCTTGGGTGTTGGCTGCAGCCAAGGCTCTGGATTTTGACTTAGTGTGGTAAAGCTCCTGCTCGGACTAATGTCCCAAGGTTGCTAGCTGTAGGGTCAGGATCAGACAGATCCCTATATTTGGAAGCAGGAAGGAAGGAATTCCAGAGGTCCGTTCCAGATCTATTTTTCTGAGGTCCTATGAGAACTCAGGAGAGCTGTCTCCTTCTCCAGCCTCTAACCCCTGTGGGTTGAGTGCTTTCTAGAACTACAAGTTTGAGATTGATACTAATGTCCCAAGGTTGCTAGCTGTAGGGTCAGGATCAGACAGATCCCTATATTTGGAAGCAGGAAGGAAGGAATTCCAGAGGTCCGTTCCAGATCTATTTTTCTGAGGTCCTATGAGAACTCAGGAGAGCTGTCTCCTTCTCCAGCCTCTAACCCCTGTGGGTTGAGTGCTTTCTAGAACTACAAGTTTGAGATTGATGCCGCCATGTTCAAATACCTAGGGAACACTGTTTCTCTGCACAGCTCTGCACATCAGCCAACTCCCTCAGCACCCTTGGTCAGTGCTGTAGCAAAGAAATTTGGCACCTGGGGCAAGCACGCAGAGGTAGCCCACCCTCACCCCATGCACAGATCCAGGGGTCACACCCCCCCATTACTTGCCTGGGAGCGCACACAGTGGTAGAAGCTGTCCACTCACTTCTTCTGCCGCCCCAAATGAGCCATTCATAGCTCCACCCCATGGTTTGCCCTGGCTGGGCAGTATTTGTTATCTCCCGTTCGCTTCAGCACCCAGGGCAGTCACCCCACTCACCCCATCCCTTGCTATGGTACTGCCCTTGCGTACATTGTTTCAGGCCCCATGAACTTGTACAAGTCCAGCTTTTCTAAAAAGTTTCTAAGCTTTACTTTTGCCACTATTGGCTGCTTTTTTCTCCCCAAACTGTCCTGCCAGGTGCCATAGTCTGGGAGCTGATCTTGCCTGTGAGCACTGAGGTTAAAAAAGGCATTGAATATTTCAGCAATTTCCACACCATCAGTCACTATGTTGCCTCCCCCATTCAGGAGTGGGCCCACACTTTCCCTGATCATCTTCTTGTTGCTGGCGTACTCGGAGAAACCCTTCTTGTTATCGTTCATCTCCCTAGCTAGCTGCAACTCCAGTGGCATTTTGCCCTTTCTGATTTCATCCCTGCAGGCCTGAGCAATGCTCTTATACTCCTCCCTAGTCATTTGTCCACATTTCCACACCTTATAAGCTTCTTTTTGTGTCTTAGCTCACCAAATAGTCCTCTGCTAAGCCAAGCTGGCCTTCTGCCATACTTGCTAGTCTCCTTGTGCACCTGGATGGTTTATTCCTGCACCCTCAATAAGGTTTCTTTAAAATACAGCCAGCTCTCCTGGACTCCTTTTCCCCCTTGGACTGGCCTCCCAGGGGATCCTGCCCATCAGTTCCCTGAGGTAGTAAAAGTCTATTTTTCTTAAGTGTAGGGTCCTTAATCTGCTGCTCTTCTCCTTTCCTTTCCGCAGGATCCTGAACTCAGTCATCTCACGGTTGCTGCTGCACAAGTTGCCATGCACTACTACATTCCCCACCAATTCTTCCCTGTTTGTGACCAGTGGGTCAAAAAGAGCATGGCCCTAGTTGGCCTCTCCAACTCTTGCAGTAGCAAGTTGTGCAGTCTCCAAAAACTTCCTGGATTGCCTGTGCACTGCTGTATTGCCTTCCCAGCAGATGTCTGGGCGATTGAAGTCCCCCATGGAAATGTAAGGTGCTTAGAGATCTGTAGAGGAAAAGCAGTATACATCACTATGATATGCAAACAAGATAACAGACAAAAAGTACCCACTTTCCTAGGGGTATAAAGTGCCACGCTTCTCATCATCTCTTCTCATTCATGAAATGAGAATACCAGATTGACTGCAAGCTAAGAAATACACATTCTGGCCTCCTCTCTTTTATACCACTTCAACCATCACCTTGTATTCAAGGAACATAAAGGTAAGCCCGTTTGGTAGGTGATGAAATTTGGGGCTGTAATTTTCAAATAGCACACAGGGTATGTCTGTACCACTTTCAGGGTACTCCTGAGAATGTGACTCTTAAACACACATAAGATACTTGCTTCTTCTCTGTATATCCTGGAAATAAAGCAATGAAAC
>NW_005843810.1:0-376 GCF_000455745.1 Alligator sinensis | reverse complement strand
GAATGGCTGTATGCATGCACTTTGTCCCAGGAAAATACAGTTTCTCTTAGGACAAATACAGCCTCTGTTCGTCGACTTAGACGGTGAGATACAATAAACAAGTTCTGACTTCAGAGCTTTCAGAGTTCAAAGCAAAGTGGAATGAAAGTGTATTTGCTTAGCTACAAATTGGTTGGACGACCTCACACTCACACAGTATTCGCAGTCACCCCAGAGATTCTTCCCCAGGGGCTCAAGGACATCTAACTGGATACATCATTTTTCTCTTGGCTTTCTTTGATAATAACAAACATATAATATGTATAAAAATTCAAAAGTAAGTTTCTACGGATTAGCTATCATTATCTATATCATTTTCTTTTCCTTTAAATTCTGC
>NW_005843809.1:42846-43188 GCF_000455745.1 Alligator sinensis | reverse complement strand
CGCTCCAAGAACAGTCTGTCCATCTTTCTTTGATGACTTTGCTTTACTTAAATTTTTCTTTTCTAATTTACACATGAACTTAGTTTTTTCATAGTATTGTGTGAATCCTCCATATAAAAAATGAAGGTGGTGGGTTAATTCTGTAACTCTGTAATGTCAAAGACCTGGCTTTTATCATTATGTGCTGACACTGTTGAAGTGGGAAAGTAATGTTTCATGCATCAATTTTACTGTCTTTGCACCATCTAAAATATATCCCATCAATTGCAAGATAATGAAGAATTAAAGAGTTTTGTTTACTAATTGGTGCAATCAATTATTCAGATGACAGAATATACAGGC
>NW_005843809.1:35801-39260 GCF_000455745.1 Alligator sinensis | reverse complement strand
GAGCTCTTTTATACACAAAAAGACATATTCCCAGCAATAATACTTTCCACTGACAATATTACAGCACTTAAAGACAGTACTGAGAGTTAGTTCATGAGCTGTATCTGATATGAGATTGCCTCCTTTTATATTTGTAACATTAATCCTGGCAACTATTCTTGTCCTTCCTTCACAGGCCTTGCACTATGCGCTGAAGAGGGAAATGTCAAACCAAACCACCGTGACTGAATTCCTGCTCCTGGGCTTTTCTGATATTCGGGAGCTCCAGATTTTACACTTCGTTATCTTTCTCGCAGCATACTTGGCAGCCCTGATGGGGAATCTCCTCATCACCACAATTATAACTCTTAACTGTGAACTTCATTCTCCCATGTTCTTTTTCTTGATTAAATTGTCCATTCTGGACCTTGGCTCCATTGCAGTGACCGTGCCCAAATCCATGTCTAACTCTTTATTGAACACCAGGTTGATTACCTACTCTGGATGTGTTGCCCAAGTGTTTTGTCTCATCTGCTTCTTGGGAGCAAATTTATCCCTTCTCACGGTTATGGCATATGACCGATACACTGCTGTCTGCAAACCACTGCATTATGGGATAATAATGAACAGAAGAGCTTGTGTCCAGATGGCTACCTGTGCTTGGACTGCTAGTGTCATCTACTCTGCCCTGCACACGGGGAACACCTTCAGTCTACCCTTCTGCCACTCAAATATCATCAACCAGTTCTTCTGTGAAGTGTCCCAGCTGCTCAAGCTCTCCTGCTCTGACACATACCACAGAGAGCTCACAGCTCTTGTCTTCAGTGTGTTTTTAGCTCTAGGTTGTTTTGTTTTCATTATTGTGTCGTATGTTCAGATCTTCACCGCAGTGTGGAGAATCCCCTCTGAGCAGGGCTGGCGGAAAGCCTTCTGCACCTGCATTCCTCACCTGATTGTGGTATCCCTGTTTATCTTCACTGGTGCCTTCGCCTACGGGAAACCCACCTCCTACTTCCCATCCTCTCTAGATCTTCTGACAGCTGTTCTATATTCTGTGGTTCCTCCAATGGTAAATCCATTCATCTATAGCATGAGGAACAAGGAGATCAAATGTGCTGTCAGAAAACTGCTCCAAAGGCAGATGCTCTCCAAGAACAGGATGTCCCTTTTTACTTTGTGCGTTTGGTTTACTACTTTGTTTCTTTAGATCTATAATGAAATCATGAAATTAAGTTTTCATAATGTCGTGTGCATTCTGCTTATGAAACATGACAGTTCTCAGCTACATTCAGCAGTGCGATAAAGTCTGTGTTACTCAGCTGGAGCCATTTTGTGTTAGCATTGTTGAAGTGCAAGTGAAAAAGTCTGGTGTTCCTTGTGCCACCTCAAATAAATCCTTTTAATTCCAAGATGATGATGACTTGTGGGGTGTGGTTTTCTAAATGATATGATGAATGATTTGGATGGCAGAATAGAGAGCTGCCTGAGAACATTTGCGGCTGGCACAAAACTGGGAAGGTTTGCAAACACCCCGGAGGACAAGAGTGGAATACGAATGATTTTAATAGATCATCTGATTATCTAACTGGGTGAGAGGTAACAGGGTGAAAGCCAGTATGGATAAATTTAAGATGCTACATCCAGGAAAAAGTAATGAAAAGCACAAATACAGAATGGGAGATAAGTGCCAGGGAGCCAGCATTTATGTGAAGGATCCAGGAGTTTTGGGAGATCACAGACTCAACATAAATTGGCAATTTGGTGCAATTGTAAAGAAAGCAAATGCAATTTTTTAGCTGTCTTAATAGGTGCAAGACATTTGAGGTGACAGTGACACTTCTTAGTGCTGGTCTGGGCTTCACTTTTTATGAAGGAAAGGGAGAGGTTGGAGGAGGTATCCAGGTGGGCGAGAAATGAAATAATAAGGTCTTTGAAAGGCAGCCTGTATAAGAAAAATTTGACAGAACTGGACAAGGTTAGTTAGGGCCAGATAATCCTTAGAGTTATTTTCAATGCTGATTGATGATAATGTTAAGGATTATTGTTTCTGCAGTAGACTCACAAGTCTAATGTAAATATAGCATGAGTAAGGATGGAAAATTAAGTATGTCCCTAACAGTTGTTTAACCTACATTTAATCTTACCAAGTTAGGTAAAAATTCTAGTATTGTATATATTCTATAATATATTTTAATAATTTTTTCTCCAAAGTTGCAAGGAGCCGTATTGGGATGTCTTTGTAATGCTACGTAATGGACACATCAATATGATAGAGCAGGGGATCACCAACATTTTCCATTTTTAGGCAAGATTGAACCAGCTCAGGGGAAAACTAGGCTGATACCAAAACCAGGTGACTACTACCACTTTTCGACAGTGCTGCTTCTTTTTGCTGCCCAGCTGCAGTACAGCACAGCGCAGGGTCAGAGAAGGCCCCTGTTAGCAAAAGACCTTCCTCCACAGGGTGGATACAATGGGGTCATGGGCTTTAGATTGTCAACTGCTGTGATGAGGTCCAGACAAAACTGATAAGGTCAAATTGAAATGTTTTGGGACAGTTTGGTTCATTTAAAAAAAATAAATCACAATTTGGGGATTGAGAAAGGTTGATATTTTAAAAATTCTCCCATGATGGGATCGTCGCTTCTGGCCATGGGAACATCCATGAAGAGATCGAATTCCAAACACCACAAATCTTCTAGCTGCTGGACTCCAACCAACCCGTGTCCCAAGTGGGAGCTGCCACTACAGTAAGTTAGCATGGAGGCTGAAGGACAGAGACACATATTGTCACATCAGGCTCTGGCATCTGTCAGGTTCAGATCAAGAGAAATCAGGTCCATGAACGAGTCTGTGATCTCTTGATGCTCCTTGTGGAGCCTGCCTGGCATGGGCTGTACGTGGCATGAGGCTGCATGGGGATGTCTGCTTGACGTGGCACCTGTGCCAGGCTAGCCCTGTGTACTGGACTGGGGGTTTGTCTAGATTGGGCTCATTAACCCACCCTACACACAGGATCCAGTGCGCACAGTCTTCTACATGTCTGCCCCACTGGGCAGTTTTTACTGTGCAGTTTATTCAGTATTTGCTTTAGCAATAACTAAATGAACACAGAGTACCCACCATGACTGCGCAGTCCCGAAGGCTCACAGGTCATTTCAAACCCTACTGTGCAGGAGCAATGAAATAATACTCAGGAGATCATTGCTCCTGCACAGTAGCGGCAGCATCACAGTTAGAGCCCGCCAATGCAATGTTGCCACAGCGATGAACCATATCCCTGTAGATCATCACTACAGCGACCTAGCATCTTGTATAGACACATTTAGCCTGGTGCAAATGCTACATGCCATGAACGAGATGTGCCCCCGGAAGTTGGGGGGGATCGGCGACTGCCTGCAGGTGGCGGTGGTGGCAGCGAACAGGGAGTTTCCACAGGCAGCCACGGTAGTGTCGGCGGTGGGGGGTGGGGGAATGGCG
>NW_005843809.1:20671-34998 GCF_000455745.1 Alligator sinensis | reverse complement strand
GAGAGGGTTCAGAGAAGGGCCACTCGTATGGTTAAGGGCCTACAGACCAAGCCCTACAAGGAGAGACTAGAGAAACTGGATCTATTCAGCCTCCGCAAGAGAAGGTTGAGAGGCGACCTTGTGGCTGCCTATAAGTTCATCACGGAGGCACAGAAGGGAATTTGTGAGTATTTATTCACCAAGGCGCCCCCGGGGGTTACAAGAAATAATGGCCACAAGCTAGCAGAGAGCAGATTTAGATTGGACATTAGGAAGAATTTCTTCACAGTTAGAGTGGCCAAGGTCTGAAACAGGCTCCCAAGGGAGGTGGTGCTCTCCGCTACCCTGGGGGTCTTCAAGAGGAGGTTACATAAGCATCTAGATGGGGTCATCTAGACCCAGCACTCTTTCCTGCCTATGCAGGGGGTCAGACTCGATTATCTATTGAGGTCCCTTCCGACCCTAACATCTATGAATCTATGAATCTATTCACCACCAATCTCAAGGAGTGCACATGCACCTGCATACACTCCTAGGCATCACCAATGCCACATGTAGTACGCACCCCCAGTGACCTCCTGTGGGTAACATGTGCCACAGGCTGGCCCCTCGCATCTAATGCTGTGCATGGTGCTGGGGCCAGGTTGTGTTGTGTGTGGTGTGCAGGGCTACAGCTGTACACATGGGGCAAGCACCAGATGTAACCAGTCCACAATGCACGTTGCATGCATTGCCTCTACTAGACCACCCCTGTGGGCTTGATTTGGCAGCTGGGGTCCATCTGTGTTTGACACCGCTGGGTTCAAGGGAAGCTGATGGTGGAAGAAATGAGGGGGAGCTGGGACCTTGTATGTATACGAGTCAGGGGAAAGTGGTCCTTGGGGCTGTCATATTCATGACAGTAGATACAGAACCAGGACCCTGCTAATGATTGCTGAGCTAATATTTTGTCAATGTGATGCCTTGCAATGGAGCTTGTTTGTCTGAGTTATGGAATATATTAATTATATTTAGAATTATTTCTTTTTGCACCTTACAACTTGACTTTTTCCTTGTGTTATTTTCTCATGTAAAACTACGTAGGAAGTAACCCAATTACAACTTGGTGCCTCCCTGCACGCTAAGGTGCCCAGGCTGGCTAACTGGGACAGCAGAGCCAGATAGAGAAGCTCAGGGCCTTCTCAGAGATCCCATGACTTGTGTTGTGAGGGGGATTAAATTAGAGCATGGGTCTTCTGTTCAACTCAGGCTGTTTACATCCGGGCTTTTCCTTCTGAGCTGTGCAGGACTCCAGGGAACAAGTCCCATTAGCCTTTGGAAGAAAACAAGGGCAAAATTGCTGTCTTGCTTCACTCCTTTTCTACAAGACGGGGTTGAGGTCAGCTGCACACCCAGAATCCTGGTTGGATTCACTTCAGTCGCTCAGTGACAGAGGGAGCAGAGAAAGACCTCTGAGTTAGCTGTGCTTCTGGGGACTAGTGGTTGGGGCAGAGGAGATCTGAGAGATCAACTGGACAAGAGCAAAGGATCTCAGCAGGGGAAGCCTGATTATGACACAAGAGATAAGAAAGCTTCCACAGAAACAATTTCAGTAAGTTTTCTACATCGGTGAAGTGTCCTCTCTTAGTAAGATGCAGAGGAGATTTAAGAATATAAATTTTGGAAAACCTGGTTACGAAAATCATACTGCATTGTATGTATAATAGATTCAAAGCTACTAGAGTGAATGAAGAATATTTCACTGTTTTTGATATTAATTCAGATAAAGTTATACATTTTATTTTGAGTCGGGTGGAGGGTGGGGTGGAAATAGGACCTCTAAGGAATTCAAATTTTATATATCTTTTATTTCACGTGTATTTGTTTCTAACATACATTTTCTCGGTGAGATGTATAAATTACAGACTTTTGGATTTAAATCAATAAAAATAAAAATATTAAAATCCTGAGTTGTGGCCTGGCTAACATTTTCTTCACTTTCTAAATGGAATATCAAAATAATTTATTTTATGTAGGGTCTTGCCAGGGAAAAATAAGTTATTAAAATCAAATTTTCCATGAGGCAAAAAAAAGGAATATTTACATTCTTAGTACGAAATTTGGAGACATTATTGATGGGAATATCAAAGCCACTGAGTCTGTTACTCTCCTCCTTACCACTGCCCTTGTTCTATTATACCCAGGACTTGCACGGTGCACTGGGAAGGAAGATGCCCAACTGCACCACTGTAACCGAGTTCCTCCTCCTGGGCTTCTCTGACACTCGGCAGCTGCAGATCTTACACTTCGTCATCTTTCTCGCAGCGTACCTGGCAGCTCTGGTGGGGAACCTCCTTGTTATCACTGCTGTAACTACGGACCACCACCTCCACAGCCCCATGTACTACTTTTTGGCACATTTCTCCATTCTTGACCTTGGATCCATCTCTGTCATTGGCCCTAAGTCCATGGCCAATTCTCTCTTAAACAACAGGATAATTTCCTATGCTGGATGTGTTTCCCAGGTCTTTTTCTTCTTCCTTTTTTGTACAGCTGGTTTTGCACTCCTAACTATCATGGCATATGACCGGTACGTTGCCATCTGTAAGGCACTGCATTATGGGATAATAATGAACAGGAGAGCTTGCATTCACATGGCTGCCAGTGCTTGGGTTGTTGGTGCCATCAACTCTGCACTGCACACTGGGAGCACCTTTAGTCTACCCTTCTGCCACTCAAATACCATCAACCAGTTCTTCTGTGAAGTACCCCAGCTGCTCAAGCTCTCCTGCTCTGACACATACCGCAGAGAGCTGAGAGCAATTGTCTTCAGTATGTGTTCAGGTTTGGGCTGTTTTGTTTTCATCACAGTGTCGTATGTTCAGATCTTCACTGCAGTGTGGAGAATCCCCTCTGAGCAGGGCCGGCAGAAAGCCTTCTCCACCTGCATTCCTCACCTTATCGTTGTCTCCCTATTTCTTTCCACTAGTATCGTTACCTATTTGAAGCCTGTCTCCGACTCCCCGTCCCCTCTGGACCTCCTGGCAGCTGTTCTGTACTCTGTGGTGCCTCCATTGATGAATCCGGTCATCTACAGCATGAGGAACAGGGAGATCCAAGCTGCCCTCAAGCAACTTCTCCACAGGCTGATCTGCTCCAAAACCAATCTGCCCATCTTTGTTTCATGACTTTACTTTACTTTACTTTACTTTACTTATGTTTCTTTTAGAATTAACTCATGATATCACTGTTTTCATACTATAGTGTGCAACCTATTTACAGAAAATGAAGGTGGTGGGTTAATTCTGTAGCTTTGTAAGGACAATGACACTTGACTTGGGTCATTTTGTATAAACACTGTTGAAGCGGTAAAGTAATGTTTCATGCATCAATTTTACCATTGGTTCCACCTCAAATAAATGCCACCAATTACAAGACAATGAATGGAAGACTTTTGTTTACCAGTTGGTTTAATCCATTATTTGGATATAGGGAAATATTCAGGTTCTGTGAAGGTGGGATGAACTGCAGACACTTTAGAGGATAAATTTGCTGATCAACTTTGCTACTGATCACAAAACACATTACTGTGTTTTGATCATAGTAAGGGAGGGTTACCACATCACTGGGGAAAAAAATTCAGGGCCATAGATATCTGTTCACTGCTGCTTAAACAAGTTGAGGGTTTTTTTTTAAATACCCTAAAGAAAGTTAGGTGCTTATTTTAATTAAAAAATTCAGGGCCATAGATATCTGTTCACTGCTGCTTAAACAAGTTGAGGGTTTTTTTTTAAATACCCTAAAGAAAGTTAGGTGCTTATTTTAATTAGATTTAAGGTCTCAGACTCACTTGCCTGTTTCAAAATATTCATAGGATCCTAGGACTGGAAGGGAGAGTATTGCCTCCTCCAATGATTTTTTTGGTCCTAATACAAGAAGGCTGTTCTCTGGGTGCATCTATTCATGCAATTAGCACAGCCGAATGAACTCCAGCACAGTTCTTGCTGGAGTTTCTTGTTCCTGGGTGCAGAATTAGAGTAGATGGCATTAGATTAGCAATTTGCTCCCAGTCACCCTGATGGGCCACAGTGGACAGGGGTGGGGTTGGGGGGACCTGTCCATTGCTCCTGTGTGGAGATCAGGATCTCAGTCCAGCTCAATGGTGCTGGCTTGGGGTGATGCCTTGTGCCCGAGTGTGGGGAGTGGGCAGGGTGGTAAGCACTGCTGGGACTGGGGAGAGGTGAGACATGAGGGGGAAGCAGCACCAGGCCTTTCCTGTAGGGTTTGTTAAAGACACCATCAGCATGCCTAATTGGGAAATGAAGATCCCATGTAACAAAAAGGATAGAAGGTCAGACCTGTGAAGGGTGGGTCGGGGAGGGATCATGCCCTCCTCCTGCTAAATGAGGTCCCCCAACTGGCTGGTGGGTCTGAGCCTGGTTCTTGCTCTCCCCACTGCAGCACTGCTCAATTTAAAGGGGTATACATACACAGGGTGCCGCCCCCCACGCTGTTCCCAGCCCCGTTCAAGGGAAGGCTGATTTTGGTATCCCCCTGCAATAGGGACGTGAGAGCTTCTGCTGCTTTCAGATCTGGTCAGAAGACAAGGGCTTTGCTCCAGCTCAGAGCCCTCTAATTATGTTTTCTGGCATGCAGTACAAGGTGTATATGTTGGCCAGCTTCTTACCCACTCCCATCTTCTCCCTGCAGTCCCGGTACTGCTTAGCCCCACTCTCAGCCACAGGGCGTCACAAGGCTTGGGACCCCAAGATCCATGCAGCTGGGAGCTGTCCCCCACTTCAGGACAGTTCCCCCCTGTCTCCAAAACTCAGGCCTGACCCTTGTGCCCCCTGCCAGCCCAGAGCTGGCACCGGGGAAGCCTGGAGCTCCCCCTGGCTGCTGCAGGGTAGGAACAGCCCTGCACTCAACTGCTCCCACTGGGAGCAGATTTGTTCCTGATGCAGGTGCACATGTATACACATACCCAGGTGCAGTTTAGCAGACTGACAGCTTTTACCAGACAACACTGTTTTGCCACATTGTGCTGGGATGCTACTGCACAGAACTGTAATAGCTGCACAGCTTCCTGGGCTGCAAGCTCGGTGGGCGCGCCATGTTTAATACCCTGTGCAGAAAAGCCAGAAAATGATTGGGTGCTATGGCTTTTCCAAGCAGGAAAATACACTCTGCACCATGCATGCTTTTTATTGGACCATTTGCAATGTAATCAGAGCCCCCGCTGCAAGCTGAGGGCTTTGATTGGTTGTGCTTGCGCATTAAAGCATCCATAATGTGGGAAAGGAGGAGATGAGGATCCAATTCCAACTCTGAGAGAGAGGGGAAGAGGCACAGCCCCCCACTCCCTCACTGGAAAGGGGACTGAGACTTGCTCTGGAAGACAACATCAGGCCAAGGAAGAGCATGTATAGCACCATCAGGAGCTAATCTCCTCACCAGGCATGGAGCTGTGCAGCTTCTGGACACAGGTGTCCCCAGGAGAAGAGGGAAAGGGAATGGCCAGCCTCAGCTGGTAGGCTGTTTGGGAGCTGCCAGGTCAGAACCCTGCAGGCATGGGTGGGTGGGGGGGGCCCCGTCCCCCCTCAGCAACCAGTCTGTGACTGCGGGGGGTGGAGGTCCCCTCATGGCCAGTCTCACCGATTGAGGTCGGTGGGCCCCACACAGGCAATCGTGTCGACTGCGAAGCAGCCACAGCACTTCTGGAAATGGTCACAGCACTCCTGGAAGTGAGTTCAGAGCCTCATAAATAACAGGAGCTGTGTCCACAGCATCTAGTGGTAGATCCTAGCAATAAATGTGTTGCTATTTATTACAATGAGAGGGGAGGTTTAATTCTAAAAGGAAACTGTTTTTTTTAATCAAAAAGATATGACTAGGTGAGTGTAATCAGTGCAGGAGTCTACAGTAAGGAAACAACCCCCTGTGTAAGGATTATTCACTTACAGTTACATTGCTAGATTGTATTCAAATGATTGGTTTTATTATTCTCTATTGATAATATATATATGTATATATGCCTTCTTTTTCATTCATCTGTCTCTCTTCCTGAATATAGTTATACATATAATAAAGAAACCCATCTGTTCATTGGTTCTGGAGTAAATGCTTGGATGGTGAAGGTGAGGGCAACACCCCAGTCAGCAGATCTGCCTGAGGGAGGTCCCAGGGCTACTGGCACCCTAAGGATCTCAAAATTGGCATATCGCCCGGCCTAGTGCACTGGCAAAGTTTACTGTAGTATTAGGCTACTGCACAGTAGCATCACATAAAAGGTGTTTGCTGGTGCTGCTGTGAAGTAACTCTGGTTACTGTGCATTTATTTAATACATAACTTATACAGGCACTAAGCAGATATCCAGTAACCACAGTGCAGTAGTGTCTTGTGTAGATGCACCCACTGGGCCCTTTTTTTAATGCACAGTAACTTGAGGTTAACCGACACTTAAAAAAAACAATCAAACCCTGCACTCACCGGCTGCTGCAGCGGCTGTCGCAGCCTCTGAGGGCTCATGGCAGAGAACCCACACAGCGTGGGGAAGTGGGGGGCAGTGGGGATTTCCCCCCTGCCTGGCATGAGCCAGTGAGTGCGGGGCTTTTTGCTTCTTTTTTATTTAAGGTGCCGGGATGCTGGGGCTGGGCAGGGCAGCCATTCATGGGGCTGGGAGAGTGGGTGGGAGATTGTGTCTGTTCAGTTTGAAGATTCGGCCAATTTGGCAGCGGTTGATGCTTCGTTTTTATTTAAGGTGCCGGGATGCTGGGGCTGGGCAGGGCAGCCATTCATGGGGCTGGGAGAGTGGGTGGGAGATTGTGTCTGTTCAGTTTGAAGATTCGGCCAATTTGGCAGCGGTTGAATCTTCAAATCAGATTTGGCTGAATCGATTTGGGACAGTGATTTGAATCACTAAACAGAATCAGTGTCCCCAGAACCAGATGAATCCTAATCCAAAGTGAATACTAGCCGCTTCACACAGGCTTACCGCAGATGATACAAATCCTGGCCCAGAAACAGGAAACAATAGATAAAAGATGATTAAAATAAAGGATCAAAACATAACTTTTTTGCTTTAAAAGACATAAATCCAGGAAGGCTTGTTTCTGATTCAGAGGTAAGCTGGGCTCTAGGGAATAAGTCTCAGGAGCCCTAACAAGAGAAATGTGGATAAATCGCCTTCCTGCAGCATCAGTCCTTCCAAGCCAGTGAAGTTCACTGTCTTCTGCAGAGAGAAACTGGTTTGGATCTACTTCTGTCAGGTCAGTCTTGACGTGGAGAGAAAGCTCCTACTAAGATGTGAAGATTTGGTAGTGGCAGGGGAAAGGGAAATGAGATAGATCAGTAGAGGAAAAATAAGCAAAGACTCCTGGCACTGGAGGATCAGATCACAAGCTGAGAAAAACTTCACGTTGCTGTAAGTTTATTATTCAAATTAACTGTGGGTGGTTGGTAAGAAGAGGGATGTGTGTAGAAATTAGATAGATCAGTAGAGGGAGAAATTAGATAGATCAGCTTCGACAACTTGAGATTTTTCAATCAAAAGCTCCTGGAGGCTTCACGTTTACACCATTTATCCCTCCAGCCCTGTATTGATTGTTTTTCTCCATAAATTGATGGTTCTGAAAAAAATACATGTATTGTGAATAAGTATATGTTTAGCAAAAGACATTTTTTATAAGAAACATCTTTCAATGCTTAAATTCTAAACCCCATGGCAGAGATTCAGTATTGCCGAGCAACACCTGAATTACAAGCCCACCTCAGTCATTGCATCCAGATGTTGTCATTGTTTCCAGAAAAAATGCCTGGAGAAGGGAGAAATCAGTAAGCCCCACAGTTGATCCCCCTGAAAATGTTTTTTTACATATCCTAGTGCCTCTCAAATTAGGGTCAGGGGAACCAACAAAGTCTGATGAGCAAATGCATAGTGAGAAGCATCCCTTGCTCAAAAGAATTTAAAGTTCTAGTACCCAAATGACAAAGATCAATGACACAATGTGGACATAACAGGAGGACATAACACGAGGAGGCATTTTGGAAGAGGAAGACTTATAATATTTCCTAAGACAACCTATGACTGAATAATAATATCATGTGTTGGTCCTGTTGATGTGGTTGGGTGTGACCATTTTCTTTGAAGGGTTCTGATTTTGATCAATGCATTTATTCACTGATTGGTAAATTGAAACACATTAACTTTTAGTAATGATGGGATATATGTCCAAGAAGAAGTTGATGTGGGTTCAAACTTCCCTTTGTCAAAATGGTTCTGGAAGCAGATCTCTCAATTTCCAAGCAACTGAGTATGAGGCTGAGTAATGAGAAAGTGCTCTGAGTACTAGGTTGCTGGAAAAGAGGTGGGTTATTCTTCCTCAATTTTGCATAGTTTTAGGACACCTGACATGCACCTAAGAGTCACAGACCCTTTCATGGCCGTGATGACATGTTTTGGAATCCCAAATCTCTTTCAGCTGAATGAAGATGGCAATGTACAAAATGGTGGCCATACCCAGACCATACTTTTGTGACGAAGGCAGCTACACTTAAGACAACACCAACTGAGCCATTGCAGTTTGTGACAGTTGCAGTTTCTGATTCTGGTCTTGTCAGAGCTAGGGCATTGGGCTCTGGCTGCTTTCTGACCGTGTCTACATGAGATTCTGACTGAGCAGTAGTTAGTCACCAGTCATTTAGTTCTTGTATGAACAAGTACTAAATAACTGCGCAGGAAAAGGAGTTATTGCCGAGTTGCACGAACAAATGGCCTTTTCTTGACACTGACTGCACAGTAGCCTGACACCACCCAGCAGTAGCATCAAGTCATGTTTTCTGCCAGGTCAGGAGTTGCAATGGCAGTGCAGTGCAGTGGGGGAGTGACCAGTCACGCTGTTGGCAAGGAGTGGGCAGAAGGGTAGGCCCTCCTGGAGGTTTCCGCACAGGCTTCCCCAGCCTGAATGGTCACCCGAAGAGGCTGTAGGTTGGGATGAGCAGTTTGGGGATTCAGATTTGAGACTTGGCCCAACAGAAAACAAGGTAAGTGTCCCAGGGGAGCTGGGGCTGCAGGAGGGCCCCAGGCCAAAGGAGAGCCCCACTTACCTCTTGCAGAGCCTGAAGAGCTGAAGGAGTTGCGTGTGGTGAAACTGCCATTGCGGGTGATTAGCCACGTGTATATCCAGCTGCGGCCGAGCAGCGTGGGTGGGAGACGCCATCCGGAGGAAATAAAAAGCATCTCTGTCAATGCGGCGGGGTGGCTGATGAGTAGAGGCTTGAGGGGAGAGCCCTCACACAGAGGGGATCAGCCACCGCGCCTGGCAGCATGGAAAGTTGGGGGCAGAGCCAGGAGAGGCTCCAACGGGGTCGGCAGCACGCTGACAACAGAGCCAGCAGGGAAGCCGGAAGTAACTTCGGCAACAGAGCCGGCTGGAAAGCTGGCAGCGACATCAGCACAGAGGCCGGCGGCGAGGCTGACAGCAGAGCTGACGGAAGTGGCATGGACATTGTCCGCAAAGGTGGCAGTAAAGCCGGGAGCGACGCCGGCAGAGAGTCTAGCAGCTGCACCTACAGCAGAACCGGCAGCAGCACCCACTAAGGAAACGGAGACAGGCTCAGAGAGAGCATCATCGGGGCAAGCCGGCACTGAGATTGAGGGGTGAGCTGCCATGAAAGCCTTGGAGAGGAGGGAACAGGGGGCGTTGGGGGCCTCACCGGGCCGCACCGGAGGGCGGCCGAAGACCCAAAGTAGGGCTGGACAGTTGACCTTCGTGGCCCACAGCGGCCTTAGGAAGAGGCGGGGACTCAATACCCTAGTGGGGTGAGCCACCAAGGCTGTGGAACCCGGGCCCAGGGGAATCCACACGGCCCATAGGCCAGAGGCATCCTTTGGGGCCTCCTGGCCCAGTAACTTAGGGACATTAGTTGTCGTGGTGGTGGGATTGGCACGTCACGTCACAGGGTGATTAGTATAGGGCGGTAGAGAGTCTAATTGGAGGGACCAGGTCCGAAGACTTTGTGGACCATACACCAAGGCCCGAAGACTCAGGCACGTAGCTGGCAAGCCGTGGGCAGAGATTGGGGAAAAGCTGAGAACGCCAAAGGGGCCCGAAGATCAGCAACCCAAGCTGGTGAGTGGTCGGGGTGTAGGGGAGGTGGGAGCCCTGTGAGTGCTCGCTGGGAGGCGTGACGACCCTGAAGGCTGTCCCAAAGCGGAACCCCTCCGCTGAAGCAACATTCCAAGTCGTGGCAGGCGAGTTAAGGGGACCCCCTGACGTCAGCAGGGGTAGCCTGTGGGGTCTACCCGCGAGCCCAGGACAGGCGCGGTCCATAGTCCGGGCTAAGGACACACGGGAGCGCTTAATCGAACGGAGGCGGGCACAGTAACAATAATTTAGTAAAGCGTTACAAATTTCCTGAAGGGCTTAATCCCACGGTGGTACCTCGAGGTATGTAGAAAAAACATTTAAAGGTGTGTGCCAATCGCCGATTCTCCAAATCAGCATCGAATCTTCAGAATAGGATTCAGCCGAATGAAAATCAGGGATAGTGATCCGAATCAATGAATCGAATCACTGTCCCTGATTCGGGCCCAATCTGAATCCGAATCGAATAGGGCCCACTTCGCATACCCCTAGTGTGCTCTCCTGGTATAATGCATCACTAGGGCAACATAGTGGGAAAATCAACCCATGCACCAGGTGCATGGCGCTGTAGGGGCAGCTGCTGCACTGTGCTTTAGTACTTCCAAAGGAAGAGCTAAAGCATGGCAGTGGAGCAACACTGCTGTATGATGATATGTGGATGCACCCTAAGGAACAGAGCACTGAAGACCTCGTTCCTCAGTCTCTTCTACTCCTTTGCCAATCCCAGGATTTATTGTTCTGCAATTAAAGAGAACCAAAGCAACAGAAAAGTAACAAGTTGGATATAATGACACATATACCTGAGCATGGAAAATTACAGGGCATAAACGTTAAGAGAAATGACACTGAGCCACCTATATCAGAGGCACTGTTGTGTGTAAAATGCAGGCAGATCTGAAAAGGTACTCACAACACCACCTAAGCTACATGAGTGAGCCAGCACTCTTACCTGTGTAGCTGCTTTCTGAAATGTGACTAAATATCTCACTGATTTTTTAGATGTTTGAATCCTTTTATCTTGCTCTCAGATGCTATAAATCTTGGCCCAGAAGCAGGATACAATAGATAAAAGGTGATCCAACTAAACAATCAAAATAAAACTTTCTGACTTGAAAATATACGAATCCAGGATGGCTTATTTCTGATTGTGTGCTTCAAAGGTAGGCTGGGCTCTAGGGACAAATCTCAGAAGCCCTATGAAGAGAGATGTGGATAAATCCCCTTCCTGCAGCATCAGTCCTTCCATACCAGTGAAGTTCACCCTCATGTGCAGAGAGAAACTGGATCTACTTCTGCCAGTTCAGTCTTGGAGTGAAGACAAAGCTCCTACTAAGATAATGTGACTTTGAAAGATTTGATAGTGGCAGGGGAAAGGGAAATGAGATAGATCAGTAGCAGGAAAATAAGCGAGGAATCCTGGCACTGGAGGATCTATCAGAAGCTGAGAAAAACGCACAAAGAACATTGTTGTAAGTCTGTTATTGCAATTAACTGTGGTTGGTTGGCAACTGGGGGATGTGTATTTTATTTAATCACCTAAAAAAGACATACCTGGAAAGATATCAAAATTTTAATAGCAAGGTATTCAAAATTCTTTACCTGAAAAAAAAAAAAAAGAAAAGAAAAGAAAACAGTTCGCTTTAGAAAATCTGAACTTGCTCCGAAGAACCCACATATCTCAGTGACTTTGGAACTAGAGATTTTTGACCAAAATCTCCTGGAGTCTGCAGATTTAAACCAAATAATCCTCCCACCCATATATTTTATTTGTAGCTCTTCTACATAAACTTATGCTTTGGAAGAAATGTGTATATTGCAAAACATTGTGTCTTTAAGAGACTACAATTTTAAAAGAAATCTCTTCCCAGTCTTAAATTCTAAGCCCCGCAGCAGAGAGTCAGTATTTCCCAGCAACACCAGAATTACAATCCCACCTATTCATTGCATCCAGATTATGTTGTATTCCAGAAAAAAAAAACCCGGGAGGAAGAATAACTAAGTAAGCTCCACAGTTGATACACCCCAAAATGTGTTTTACATATGTGAGTGCCTCTCGAATTAGGCTTAGGGCACCCGACAAAGTGTGATGAGCAAATAAATAGTGAGAAGCACCCCTTGCCCAAAGAGCTTAAGTTCTTGTGCCCAAATGACAAAGATCAATGACACAAAGTGAAGGTAACAGGAAGATGGGAGTGGCCTATCGTGGCGCAGAGATGACTGTACAGGCCGGGGGTGGGGACCATATAAATTATCTTATCCTGGCAGGCTGAACTGGGTGTAGATTCATTCCAGACAAAGTGACTCTTGGGATGCTGCCCATGTTTATGTTATATTTGTTACTTGGATCCTGACCAGTACTCTTGTCTTTCCTTCGCAGGCCTTGCACAATCCATTGAAGAGGGAAGTGTCCAACCAAACCACTGTCTCCTCATTATGACAGCTGTAACTCTCAACCATAAGCGTCATTCCTCCATGTTCTTTTTCTTCATTAATTTGTCTCTCCTGGACCTTGGCTCCATCTCAGTGACCGTGCCCAAATCCATGTCTAACTCTTTATTGAACACCGGGTCAATCTCCTACTCTGGATGTGTTGCCTAAGTGTTTGGTCTCTTCTGCTTCTTGGGAGCAAATTTATCCCTTCTCACGGTTATGGTATGTGACTGATACATTGCTGTCTGCAAATCACTGCATTATGAGATAATAATGAACAGGAGAGCTTGTGACCAGACAGTTGCCGGTACTTGGGCTGCTAGTGTCATCTACTCTGCACTGCTCAGAAGATCATCGAGTCCAGCCCCCTGCCCCAGGGGCAGTAAGTCAGCCGGGATCATAGGATTGCAGCAAGATAAATATCCAAATCTCTTGAAGGCATTCAAGGTAGGCACTTGAACCACCTCCAGTGGCAATCTATTCCTAACTTTGGGGGCTCAGACATTAAAGAAGGTCCATCCTGAAATGGTCACAGAGGAGTTTGTGATCCTTAGACCTTGTCATCCCTTGAGGCACTCTGGTAAGTAGACATTCCCCCATATCCTGGTTTTCACCCCTGATAAACTTATATGTGGCCACCAGATCACACCTGAGCCTGCGCTTCCAGGCAGAAGAGTCCCACGGCTCTCAGCCTCTCGTCATAAGGTCTGTTTTCCTGACCTCTGATCATGCGTGTGCCTCTCCTCTGCATTCTCTCAAGTTTATCCATATCCTTTTTGAATTGTGGAGGCCAAAACTGGACGCAGTACTCCAGCTGCGGCCTTACCAAAGCCGAGTACAATGGGAGAATGACATCCTGGGATTTACTTGAGAAGCATCTGTGCAAGCAGGCCAGCGTTGTGCTTGCTTTACTGACTGCAGCATCACATTGAAGGCTCAAATTCATTTTGTGTTCAATCATGACCCCCAAGTCCCTTTCATCTGCAGTGCTAGCCAGCGTAGCACTGCTGAGCCTATAAGGATGCTGCAGTTTTTTCCTCTGAAGGTGGAGTACCTTATATTTTTGAGTGTTAAACACCATCAGGTTCTCGTCCACCCAATACCTGAGCCTGTTGAGGTCAACCTGGACCACCCTTCTGTCCTCCAGTGAGGATGCTTTACCCCAGAGTTTGGTGTTCTCGGCAAACTTGGCCAGTCTGCTTCTGACACCAATGTCTACATCATTAATTCAAATGTTAAATAGTATAGGTCCTAGGACAGAGCCCTAAGGGACCCAACTGATCACAAGGCACCATGATGATTGACTTCCGTCAACCACCACCCTCTGGGTGGTACTCAATTCCCCAGCCAGTGGATCGTGGTGAGGCCAAGGCCACAGTTAGCCAGTTTTGCCAAGAGGTGATCATGGGATACCAGTTTGAAGGCTTTTTTCAAGTCAAGATATACTACAGATATACTCTTCCCCCTTGTCCAGGTGATAGGATACATGGTGATAGGATGGTGATAGGATACATGGTCATAAAAGGAAATGAGATTAAACAAGGCTGAACTCCTCAACGAGTTCTTTGCCTCAGTGTTCCTAAGCGAGGGGCAAGACAAGGCTCTCACTCAGATTGTAAAGAGGCAGCAGCAAGGCGCCAGACTGCGATGCGTAGACCCCGAGATAGTGCAGAGGCACTTGGAGGAACTGGATGCATTTAAGTCGGCAGGCCCGAATGAGCTCCATCCGAGGGTACTGAAGGCACTGGCTGACGTCATTGCACAGCCACTGGCAGGGAAATTTTGAAAAACAC
>NW_005843809.1:11502-19540 GCF_000455745.1 Alligator sinensis | reverse complement strand
GGTGCTCTCCCCTACCCTGGGGGTCTTCAAGAGGAGGTTAGATAAGCATCTAGCTGGAGTCATCTGAACCCAGCCCTCTTTCCTGCCTATGCAGGGGGTCGGACTCGATGATGTATTGACGTCCCTTCCGACCCTAGCATCTAAGGATCTATGAATCCATGAATCTATGGTCAAGCAAGGCCTACCCGCAACAAACCCATGCTGGGTTTCCCTCAGGATGTTGCCGTCAGTTAGCCTGTATAGGATGGTCTCTTTCATAATCTTTTCCAAGACCTTCCCCAGGATAGAGGTCAGGCTGATGGGCCTGTAGTCTGCCAGATCTACTTTCCTCCCTTTCTTGAAGATAGTTATGACATTGGCCCTCTTCCAATCATTGGTAACTTCACTAGAGCACCAAAAGCTCTCAAAGCTCTGTGCCAGGGGCTGGGCTATGATGCTCATCAGCTCCCTGAGTACCCCTGGGTGTAACTCATTAGGTTCAGTTGACTTGAAGGTATCCAGCCTGTCAAGGTGTTCCTTCATGAGTTCAGCTTTGATGGAGGGTAAGGAATCTCCCTTACCCGGGCATCCCTGACCCACAGTGGGCAGGGTGTCCCATGGGACTGGTGAAAAACTGATGGAATGTACCCATTTAGCAAGTTTGCTTTTTCATGGGCATCGGTTGTCAGTTGTCCTATCTGGTTTAGCAGGGGTCCAATGTTGCCCTTGCTTTTCCTCCAGCTCCCCGCATATCTAAAAAAGGACTTTTTATTGCCCTTTTATTTGTAGCTAGCTGGAGTTACATTGCAGCCTTGGCTTTCCTGGTTTGCTCTTTGCAGGTCCGGACTACAGCAGAGTATTCCTCCTTGGTGGTGGTTCCAGTCCTCCATCCTTTGTAGGTCTTCCTTATAAGATGATGGAGGTCCGCCAGTTCCCTGGAGAGCCAAGGGGGCTGCTGTGCCCTTTTGCTGCCTTTCCTCTGAGATGGGATAGACTTTGCTTGCGCATCCAGAACTGCTTCCTTGAGAAGCAACCACTAGTCCTGAACTCCCCTTCCCTTTGGGTTGAGGCTCTTTATGGCCTCATTGACAAGCTTCCTGAGCTTGTCAAAGTCGGCTTTCCTGAAGTCAAGGACTTCTGTATTACTGACTGACTTGCCAGCTTTACGGCGGATGGTGAAGGTGATCAGCTTGTGGTCACTTTCACCCAGGTCCCTTCGATCATTAGGTTGCTGATTAGGTCACCCCCAGTTGCCAGTACCAGGTCGAGCAGCGCTTTACCTCTTATTGGCCCATAGACTTCCTGCATCAGATAGAGCTCATCCACGCATGAGAGAAAGCTTTGCTACTACTCGGCTTCAGCTGAGTGCTCTTCCCACGAGATGTTTGGGTAGTTAAAGTCTCCCATGTCAACCATACACCGGGAGCATGCAGCCTCAGCCAGTTCCCAGACAAACTCGTGGTCAAGCTCTTGACCCTGGGTAGGAGGTCTGTAGTAGACTCCCACCATAGTATCCCCTTTGCCATGTTCCCCATGGGTGCCAATGCTGGCTTGCAGGGATGCGTAGCTTTCCTTGACAGAGAGAGCTACACTTCCACCCCTTTTGTCCACTCAGTCCCTCCTGTACAGGGTATAGCTGTCTATACCTGTGGCCCAGTCATGGGCGGAGTCCCACCAGGTCTCCATTATCCCTATGACATCATGGTTATATTCATTTAGCAGGAGGACAAGTTTCCCCTGTTTATTCCCCAAGCTCCTGGCATTTGTGTATAGGCAGGCAAGTGTGTGACTATTAGACTACTGTGTGAATTTCTGGGCTCCACATTTTAAGGAATATGAATAAGTTAGAGAAGTTCAGAGATATGCGACAAAAGTGATAAATGGTTGGAAGGCAAGCCATGCGAGGAGAGATTGAGAGAACTAAAATGGGGCACTGGGTCCTGGCCTCTGATCACATTGATCTTTATAGTATTATTCTCTGACTTATTAATGCAACATGCTTGTGCTGCCATAGAAATCATACAAATAATAGACAATTGGGGTTGGAAGGGTCCTCAGGGGGTAATATAATCCAACCCCCTCCTCAAAGCAGGACCAGCCCCAACTACATTGTCCCAGTGAAGGCGCGTTGCATGCAGTGCCTCCACTAGACCACCCCTGTGTTCCTGATTTGACAGATGAGTCCATCTGTGTTTGACACGGCTGGGTTCAAGGGGAGCTGATGATGGAAGAAATGAGGGGGAGCTGGGGCCCTGTATGCATACCTATAATCCAACCCCCTCCTCAAAGCAGGACCAGCCCCAACTACATTGTCCCAGTGAAGGCGCGTTGCATGCAGTGCCTCCACTAGACCACCCCTGTGTTCCTGATTTGACAGATGAGTCCATCTGTGTTTGACACGGCTGGGTTCAAGGGGAGCTGATGATGGAAGAAATGAGGGGGAGCTGGGGCCCTGTATGCATACCACTCAGGGGAAAGTGGTCTAAAGGGCTGTCATATTCATGACAGTAGATACAGAGCCATGACCCTACTAATGATTGCTGAGCTAATATTTTTTCAATGTGATGCCTTGCAATGGAGCTTGTTTGTCTGAGTTATGGAATATATTAATTATATTTAGAATTATTTTTTTTTGCATTTTACAACCTGACTTTTTATTCTCATGTTATTTTCTCATGCAAAACTACATAGGAACTAACCCAATTGCAACTTGGTGCCTCCCTGCATGCTAAGGTGCCCAGGCTGGCTAACTGGGACAACAGAGCCAGGTAGAGAAGCTCAGGGCCTTCTCAGCGATCCCATGGCTTGTGTTGTGAGGGAGATTAAACCAGAGCACAGCTCTGCTGTTCTGCTAACATCTGTACAGCTCAGACTGTTTACATCTGGGCTTTTCCTTCTGAGCTGTGCAGGACTCCAGGGAATGAGTCCCATGAGCCTTTGGAAGAAAACAGCTGAAAAATTGCTGTCATGATTCACTCCTTTTCTACAAGATGTGGTTGAGGTCAGCTGCACACTCAGAAACCAGGTTGGATTTACTCCAGTAGTTCAGTGACAGAGGGAGCAGAGAAAGACCTCTGAGTTATCTGTGCTTTTGGAGATCTAGACTGGTGGTTGGTGCAGAGGAGATCTGAGAGATCAACTGGACAAGAGCAAAGGATCTTGGCAGGGGAAGCCTGAATATGACACAAGATCAGGACATTTCCACAAAAAAAATTTCAGTAAGTTTTCTGCATCAGTGAAGTGTCTGGTCTTACTAAGTTGCAGAAGAGATTTAAGAATATAAAAGTTGGAAAACCTGGCTACAGAAATGATACTGCGTTGTATGTATAATAGATTCAAAGGTACAAGAGTGAATGAAGGCAGACAAGGTTCCTTGGGTGAATCTGATATATTTTATTAGACCAACCCAAATGGTTGGCGAATAGTTATTAAGCAAGCTTTCAGGTTCAAAAACCCTTCGTCAGGCTAAGGAAGTTTCAGCAGTTGGTGTGTGCTCTTCCTGGATGGAATGAGAAGTAAAGAAGCCAGGGGCTGGGCTGGTCTGCAGAAGGGGGATGAAGGGGGAGTCAGATGTCAGGCAGGTTATAATGTGTCAGAAATCCAATGTCTATATTTAGTCCATGATTTTTAGTATCCAGGAGGTTGATGAAGTGGAGTTCATAGGCTCGTCTCTGGGAAGCGTTGTGTAGGTTTCCTTTGAGGATCAAGACTGAGAGATTGGAGAGGCAGTAGTTTTCTTGTGAGAAACGTGCCCCCACCGGTAATTGGGTATTTCTGTCTGATAGATTTCCGGTGTGCATTTATTCTGGTGCGCAGTTGTTGTTTGGTCTCTCCTACGTATTTTCCATCAGGGCATTTGGTGCATTGGATGAGATATATTACATTTCTGGAGGTGCAGCTGTAAGATCCAGGGATGCTGATGGCTCTGTTGTGGGGTGTAGTAAGAACTATAACCTGTCTGATATCTGACTCCCCAGGTATCTCTCCACTTTCATCCCCCTTCTCTCTCCCCCTCCCGCACCACCGCCTGTTTCTCACCCATTGACTCCTCACACTACATTTTCACTGACTACCTGTCTTGTATGCAGACCAGCCCAGCCGCTGGCTTCTTTACTTTTCATTCCATCCAGGAAGAGCACACACCAACTGCTGAAACATCCTTAGCCTGACAAAGGGTTTTTGAACCTGAAAGCTTGATTAATAACTATTCTCCAACCATTTGGGTTGGTCTAATAAAAGATATCAGATTCACCCAAGGGACCTTGTCTGCCTATGTCCTTAGACCAACACGGCTACAACCTACAACCCTGCAAGAGTGAAAGAAGACATTTTCAATGTTTTTGCTATTAATTCAGATAAACTTATACAGTTTATTGTGAGTAGTGTGGACAGTGGGTTGGGAATAGGACCTCTAAGGCAATCAAATATGTTATACAATGTATTTCATTTCACATGTATTTCTTTCCAGCATACATTGTCAAGGTGAGCTGGATACATTATAGAATTTCAGATCATAATATTTCCTTTTATGTAAGGTCTTGTTAGGGAAAAGTAATTAATTAAAATCAAAATATCCATAGGGCAAAAAATGGAAGAGCTACATTCTTAGCATGAAATCTGGGGATGTTATTGATGGGAATATCAAAGCCACTGAGTTTGTTACTCTCCTCCTTACCACTGCCCTTGTTCTACTATACCCAGGACTTGCACGGTGCCCTGGGAAGGAAGATGCCCAACTGCACCACTGTAACCGAGTTCCTCCTCCTGGGCTGCTCGGACACTCGGCAGCTGCAGATCTTGCACTTTGTCATCTTTCTCGCAGCGTACCTGGCAGCTCTGGTGGGGAACCTCCTTGTCATCACTGTTGTAACTACGGACCACCACCTCCACAGCCCCATGTACTGTTTTTTGGCAAATTTGTCCTTCCTTGACCTTGGCTCCATCTCTGTCATTGTCCCTACATCCATGGCCAACTCTCTCTTAAACACCAGGACAATTTCCTATGCTGGATGTGTGTCCCAGGTCTTTCTCTTCTTTTCCTTTTCTACAGTAAATTTTTCATTTGTCACCATCATGGCATATGATCGGTACGTTGCCATCTGCAAGCCAATGCACTATGGGATAATTATGAACAGGGGAGCTTGTGTCCAGACAGTTGCCGGTACTTGGGCTGCTGGTGTCATCTACTCTGCCCTGCACACTGGGAACACCTTTAGTCTCCCTTTCTGCCACTCAAATACCATCAACCAGTTTTTCTGTGAAGTACCCCAGCTGCTCAAGCTCTCCTGCTCTGACACATACTGCAGAGAGCTGACAGCTCTTGCCTTCAGTGTGTTTCTAGGTTTAGGCTGTTTTGTTTTCATCGTTGTGTCGTATGTTCAGATCTTCACCGCAGTGTGGAGAATCCCCTCTGAGCAGGGCCGGCAGAAAGCCTTCTCCACCTGCGTTCCTCATCTGATTGTGGTCTCCCTGTTTCTTTCCACTACTGGCATTGCCTACACGAAGCCCGTCTCTGACTCCCCGTCCCCTCTGGATCTCCTGGCAGCTGTTCTGTATTCTGTGGTGCCTCCATTGATGAATCCGGTCATCTACAGCATGAGGAACAGGGAGATCCAAGCTGCCCTGAGGAAACTGCTCCACAGGCTGATCCAGTCCAAGAACAATATGTCCATCTTTCTTTCATGACTTTGGGTTACTTATTTTTCTTTCATAATTAAGTTACTAAATTCTAGTTTTCATACTATCGTGTGCAACCTATTTACAAAAAATGAAGGTGGTGGGATAATTCTGTAGCTTTGTACGTACAATGACACTTGACTTGGGTCATTTTGTGTTAACACTGTTGAAGCAGGAAAGCAATGTTTCATGCATCAATTTTACCATCTGTGCCACCTAAAATAAATGCCATCCATTGCAAGATGATGAATGGAAGACTTTTGTTTACTGATTGGTGTAATCAATTATTTGAATGACAGAATATACAGGCAAGTAGCCAGATGATGTGAAACTGGAATGAAGTGCAAACACTTTAGAGGATAGAAACATAATTCAGATGAATCTGCATAGATTGGGGAGCTGGGCTTGAAAGAACAGGATGAAGTTCAAGGAAATAAATGCAAGTTGCTGCATCTAGGAGAGAATAATCAAAAGCACAGATACAGGTTGGGTTATAAATGGCTGAGGGGTATGACTGTTGAAAAGGATCTGGCGGGGGAGAGGTTTTGTGGATCACAGGCACTGGGTGCCATCCTCTAATCACATTGCTCTTTATAGTATTATTCTGTGACTTATTAATGCAACATGCTTGTGCTGCCATAGAAATCATACAAAGCATAGAAAATTGGGGTTGGAAGGATCCTCAGGGGATCATCTAGTCCAACCCCCTCCTCAAAGCAGGACCAGCCCCAGCTCTATCGTCCCAGTGAAGGCTATGTCTAGCAGGGTCTTAAAAACCAGAACTCTAGGTGCATCTTGTCCCAGCTAAGTGGCTGCTGTATCCTGATATTGAGTAAGACTTGATTTAATTTTTGCTTTTGTGGATTGTGTCCACAGTGGGCGAGTCCAGATGAGCACGCATGTGTGCCTTGCAATGCTTCAAAGCCACATGCGAGGACAAAATTAGACTCCTGGATATCAAGGGGTCAAAAAAACCTTCAGTGGAAAAAAGTGGTTGCTGCCTCACCCGGCCCCAGAATCCCAGCAATTAAAAAAGAAATCAAACCCCGCCCCCTCCCCCCCTCTGCCCCCGCAGTCACCGGCAGTAGCAACTGCTGTCGGGGTCAATGCCCCCCCACACAGACAGCGCGGGGCAGGGTGACAGTTGTAGTAGCCCCAGCCCAGGCCCTGCTGCCCCCGCTGCCCCGTGCTGCATGCAGGGGCTCTGCCATTAAGAGCCCCTGCAGCCCCTGCTACTGCTGATGAGTAGAGGCTTTTAAAAATTATTTATTTGTTTTTAGGTGCTGGAGGCTGGGGAAGGAGGCAGCCATCAAGGGATGGGGCCAGGCTGGGCAGCAATCCGGGGGCTGGGGGAGCAAGCAGGGGTGGTATTCCCTGCAGAAGCCATTTGGCCTTTGTTGGGGGGCCTGTAACCCCTGTGGGGGTGCAACAAAACATATAGGTATTTAGAATAAACTTTATTATGATCACAGAGACACTGGTTGGCTTCCAAATTGCTTTAACACTGTAGATGTATCAGTAAAACATTGCCCAACTGATCGCGGTCTCTCTGTCTCTCTCTAGTGGTCTTTTGTTTTGATTGTGGGGGAACATGGATTTCAGGGTATTTTACAGAGTGACTTCGAGATTTTCGTATCAGGGATTTTTCAGTTTTTCGATAGGGAACACTGTAATTCCTGCTAGGGAGGCCAGTGAGACCATAAAAACTAGGGAGGCAGTAGTCATGGGGGACCTAAACTGCCCAGACATCTGCTGGGAGACGCAGACAGCAAAGTCCCACCGCTCACGCAGGTTCCTATCCTGTGTACAGGACATAGCATTCCAAATACATGTGAGCAGGGTACGATTACATTTTGAAGGCTAGAGAGAAAGATGTTGCCATAACAGAGGAGCAAGTGAATAGGAGCCTGGAAAAGAAGCAATGAACACCAAATAATAGAATTCACCATAAGACGTGGAGTGGGTAAGGTAACTAGTAGGGTGAAAGTGCTAGACTTTAGGAAAGCTGATTTCAATGAACTCAAGCGTTTAGTCAAGGACGCACTGCAGAGTAAGAGTTTTAAAGAGTTGGGAGCCCAATAAGGATGGCTGTGCCTTAAGGAAATGATCCTTTGGGCACAGATGGAGACGATCCCAATGCGGAGAAAAAGGGGGAAAGGGGCCAAGAGGCTTCCTTGGCTGACCAGAGAAATCCAGAGCAGTCTACAGGCTAAAAGGGGGGCATATAAAAAGTGGAAACAGGGAGAGACTACTAAAGAGTAGTATATCTCCTCTGCTCGCGCTTGTAGGGAGGCAGTTAGACGGGCCAAAGCTACCATGGAGCTGAGGATGGCATCCCAAGTAAAGGATAACAAAAAATTGTTTTTTAGATATATAGGGAGTA
>NW_005843809.1:8094-9155 GCF_000455745.1 Alligator sinensis | reverse complement strand
ATAAATAATTGATGGTAATGTAAACTTTGTTTTTTACTTTGCTGGTAATGACTTGCCCCAGTACCAACATGATTGCTAGTAATAGAAACAGTACAGCTTCTGAAATGCACAAGGCATTCACCCATTTCTTGAAGAGCGATGTTGCTAAAAGTAATAGCGGAGCATATTTAGTAGGGCTGTGCGAAATACTGCCACCAGTTCTGTTTCGATGCTGTTTTGACCTGTTTTGAGGTTGAAACAGCAAAATTGAAATGGAACAGCTATGGTCAAAATGGCCTCAAAACAAAACGAGGCAAGTCAAAACGCTTCGTCGTTTCAAAGCTATTTCAACGTTTCGCCCATAGGCTATAATGGGGAAGGTTGAAACAGCCTACAAATTAATCATTTCTGGCCAGATTTGGATGAAACTTGCAGAAATTGTAGCCCCTGGTGAGGCAACAAAGCCTGCCAAGTTTCAAGGAGATTGGTGCAGGGGGTCAGAGAAACTGCACCCCAAAGTCTTGAGAGCCAAACTTGTGTCATGTATATGCATTAAGCCACAGCAGGGTCAAAGCTGCAGGCATGCTAGCCCCTGTGGAGGCCACAGATCCTGCCAAGTTTCAAGGAGATAGGTGCAGGGGTTTGGGGAAACTGTACCTCAAGCTGTGAACAAGCAAAACTCGTGATATGGGTGACACTGAGTGTGTTAAGGCACAGCAGGGTGACAGCTGCAGGCCTGCTTGCCCCCACTAAGGCCACGAAGCCTGCCAGCTGTCAAGGAGATTGATGCAGGGGTCTTCTGGGGCCCTGCACCTTTAGCTGCTGACAGGCAAAACTCAAGACATGGTGCTTGTGCAACTGCTGCCTCTCATCAGGCAGCAGGACTGAAGATCCCCCATCACTCGCCACCACAGACCTGGGGGTAATAATTACCCACAGAATGGACACGGCCTGGCAATGCGATGCTGTAGCCAGCAAGGCCAACAATATGCTGTCATGCCTCAAGTGATGCATCTCCAGCAAAACCATTGAAAGAAGTGTTTCTCCTGCTCTACTCAGCTCTTCTCAGCACTGGTGAGACC
>NW_005843809.1:0-3410 GCF_000455745.1 Alligator sinensis | reverse complement strand
TTGCAGGTGCTAACAATCCTGCCAGCTCTTCCCAAATCAGTACCAGCTTCACTTGCTGGGGACTAAAATCACATGCTAGACACCAGGGTTCCTACTCAAATTTAACTCCAAAAGTCTTCTTTTAAGTCCTGTGTTTGTTCTCTATCCAGACTCTCAAAAAACGTATTTATCTTGGTAGATGTTTTGCTTCCCCCCCAGATAGACATCTATATGACAGATTACTTGTCTTTCCCATTAGTATTTTAGTCAAAAAGGACAGAGGCATTAGTCTGCATGCAACTCTCTCCTCAGCTGGGACCTGTTGAGCACAGCTGTCCCCATTAGGAGATGCACCTAATGCTTTTCCCCCTGAAAGGCATTTGGCCATGCTTTCCTATACCCTCTGTGCTCCATAAACACAGTCTCGCCTCTTCCCCATCTAACATGCCAAACCTTTTCCACTACAGCACCTGCTCCAGTGCCTTTTGCAGCACTTAGGCTGTGAGGAACCTGTACAACTGGGCAGCAATGAAGCACTCACATTTAAGTATTTCACACTGAAGTGGGATTTGTAGCTCTATATGAACTGTGGAAGCAAAGAATGGCTGAGGCCTAAGTGGGGGAGAGAGAAATTCCTTAGATAAGAGGAAGATCGCCATTAAAGCTGTCTTGAAGGACACAAGACAGATAGCCCCAAGGCAGGAAAAGCTAGTTTAGGCAACCCTTTGTGTTGAAGCTCTAAAAAGGTTAATTGCCCAGAGGGAGTCTTTCCTTTAACGGTCTCTCTCCGATAGAAACTTTATTTCGATAGCTACCTGACCTGATTCCAAATTCTACAGCGTGTTTCTTCCACAACACACATATATATGGAGCCAGAGATATGTGGAACCAGAGATATGTGGAACAGAGTTATATTGGAGCAGAGATATGTGGAGCCAGAGATATATGGGGCCTGAAATATATGGATCCAGAGATATATGGAGCCAAAGATATATGGAGCCAGAGATTTAAGGAGCGAGAGATATATGGGGCCAGAGAATTATGGATCCTGAGATATAAGGAAACAAAGATATATGGAGCCAGATATATATGGAGCAAGAGATATACAGCGTCAGAGATATATGGAGCCAGAGATATCAGAACCAGGTATCCAAGGAGCCAGAGATATGTGGAGCTAGAGATATGTGGAGCCAGAGATATATGTAACCAGAAATATATGGAGACATAGGTATATGAAGCTAGGGGTATATGAAGACAAAGATATATGGAGCCACAGATATATGTGACCACAGATATATGGGGCCTGACATATGTTTATCGAGAGATATATAGAACCAGAGATATAAGGAGCCAGACATATATAGAGCCAGAGGTATAAGAAGCCAGACATATATAGAGCCAGAGATAAAGGGATCCAGAATTATAGAGGGCCAGAGAGATATGGAGCCAGAGAGATATGGAGCCAGAGATATTTCGAGCCAGAAATATTTGGAGCTAGATATATTTGGAGCAGAGATATATGGAGCCAGAGATATATAGAGCCAGAAGTGACAGTGAGAGAGAGAGAGTGAGAGAGATATGGGGACAGAGATATAGGGAGCCAGGGATTTACAGAGCCAGATATATATGGGGACAGAGATATATCAGGAGAGATATATACAGGGACAGAGATATATATGGAGCCAGAGATATACTTAGAGCTTGAGATATTTGGGGCCAGAGATATATAGAGTCTCAGATATATGGAGTCAGAAATATATGGAGCCAGAGGCATATGGAGCTAGAAACTTATAGAGCCTGAGCTATGTGGAGCCTGAGATGTATAGATCCAGAAATATATTGAGCCAGAAATATATGGAGCGAGAGATATATGGAGATAGAAAAATATAGAGCCTGAGAAATATGGAGCCTGAGATATATGGAGCCAAATATATAGACTGCCAGACATACATAGAGCCTTAGCTATACGGAGCCAGAAGTATTTAGAGTGAGTGATATATGGAGCCAGAAATAGAGCACTATTTAGATTGAGACTGAGAAATATAGAGCAAGATATATTTGGAGCCAGAGATATATGGAGCCAGAGAAATACAGAGCCTGAGATATATGGAGCAAGAAATATATGGTGCTAGAAATATGTGGAGTGACAGATATATGAAGCCAGAAATATATAGAGCCTGACATATATGGAGCCAGAGAAATACATAGCTTGAGATATATGGAGCCTGAGACATATGTAGACAAATATATATGGAGCCTGAAATACGTAGAGCCTCAGATATATTGAGCCAGAGCTACATGGAGCCAGAAATACATTTAGCCAAAGATATATAGAGCATGAGATATTTGGGGCCAGAAATATATACAGCCTCAGATATATGGAGCCAGAAATGTATGGAGCCTGAGATATATGGAGCCTTAGATTTATAGAGCCAGAAATATATGGAGCCAGAGAAATATACAGCCTGAGATATATGAAGCCTGATATATTTGGAGCCAGAGATATATATAGCCTGAGATATACGGAGCCAGAAATATTTAGAGCCAGTGCTATATGGAGCTAGAGATATATAGAGCCTGAGATACATGGAGGCAGACAGAAATGGATCCATAAATATGTAGAGCCAGATGTAAATGGGGCCAGAGATATAGGGAACCAGAAATATATGGAGCCAGAACTATATGGAGTTTCATATATATAGAGCCTGACATATATTGAGCCTGAGATATATGGAGCCAATACTATATAGAGGCAGAGATAGATAGAGACTGAAATTTATTGAGCCAAAGATATATGGACCAAGACATATATAGAGCCAGAGATATATAGGGTCTGAGATAAATGGATCCAGAAATATGTAGAGCCAGAGATAAATGGATCCAGAGATATATATGACCCCAGAGATATATAGAGCTGGAATTTTATGGAGCCAGAAATATATGGAGCCATAGGTATATAGAGGCAGAAATATATAGAGCCAGAGATAGATGGAGCCAAATATATAATGAGCTGGAGTTTTGTGGAGCCGGAGATATATGGAGGTAGTGATAAATGGACTTACAGATGTATACAGCTAGACATATAGGGTGCTAGAGACAGAAGGAGCTATAAGTAAATGGACATAAAGGTATATGGAGATAGAGATATATGGAGATGTGGAGATATATACAGATAAAGATATATATATAGAGAGAGATAGGTACACTGCTGAAGAAATGTTGTTGCTGAGTGGCTTGTTATAGAAGAAAAGGGAGCTGCAGTTGCGCAGCTACATGAGCCCAGGCATGCTTTCTCACACACGAGTCATCCTCATTCCCTGACCTACAACCAGAGCGTTGCCATAACATGTGGTACACACCTTTCATTAGGAGGTTGGACTCTGCTGGGTGCTGTATGGCTTTTGAAAGAAGTCTTGCCATTTTCGTACAGG
>NW_005843808.1:42465-43205 GCF_000455745.1 Alligator sinensis | reverse complement strand
CCCTCCCTGGGCTCAGCTTCTCTACCTTTTCCACTCTTCCTGCAGAAGTAACTGGCTGCAGCCACTAGCGCTCCTCCTCTGACTAGGAACACCAGGATGGCTCCACCTCCAACCACGATCAGGATCCCCTGGATGGGTCCAACCCCGGAACCAGTCTGACCCACTGGTGCAGTTGCCGGCAGAAGGAGAGAACAAGGCAGAGATCAGCTTGCAGCATCGCTCTGAAAGAAACGGGGTCTTGCCAGAGACCCCGGATCCAACCCCCACCCACAATCCCCAGTTCCCTGTAGCTGCAGGGGCAGGGCATGGGAAAGGCCTCATCTCCCTGGTGGCTACCTCTGGCACACAGCCTGGCATCCTTTGTGCCCCAGCTGCTGCCCTCGCCGTCATGGGCCAGGGTTTGCTCTGGGATGCTGGGGATGCCTGCAGCCGCCCATGGACTGGGAACACAGGGGCCTGGACGCAGCAGCCCGGGACACCCCTCCAGGCCTGCGTCCCTCTGCTCCTTGCTGCTGCAGCTCCTCCGGGAGGGAAGGAGCGTTTCTGCTGCCTAATGCAGCCCCCGACCACACTGGTCTGCAGCTCAGCGGTGCCGGAATACTGGCCTGGAGCAGCTCTGTGCTACCTCAGGGAGGGGCAGGTGAACTTCCCCTTGGGGTGCCCTGCAACTGGGAACCTGCCCAGGGGAGAGGGAGCAGCCGTGAGACCCCGCGGGGCTGGGCCGGGGCAGGGGAGAGGCT
>NW_005843808.1:36379-39983 GCF_000455745.1 Alligator sinensis | reverse complement strand
GGGGGCACCTCCCTGGGGTAGAAGTTGTGGAGCTGGACAGCAAACGGCACCTTGTCGCGGGGGTCCCACTCTGGCAACACCTGGATCTCAGACACCTGCGGCCGGGCTGGGGAGACAGCGGGGACATTAGTGCAAGGCACTGATGGGATCCTGGTTGGGGGAGATGGATGGTTGCCCCCCCGGTGCTGTGGGGCTGGGGCAGTGCAGGGAGCGCTGGGTGAGGCTTGTCGTCAGCGCACACTTGGCGATTCCAAGACCCTGGCGGGTGCTGAGCTGTCCCCAGGCCCGTCTTTCTGTGACAGCATCAGGCCCTGGTCACACCTGGAGGTGGAAGCATCAGGGTTGGGCACTCACCCCACACCCAGATCTCCGGGGACACTCGCTCCTCTCTGATACATTCGACATCATGGAGGACGCTGCACCGGACCCGCGCCCTATCGTCCTGCAGCGTGGGGGTGAAGGTCAGGGAGGACGTGAGGCGGGTCCCAGCTCTCTCCTCGGTCACTCTCCAGTCCCGGGGGAGGGCAGGTAACAGCGGCTGGTGCTCGGGGCTCTCTGGGTCCATGTCACTCTCAAATGCCATTCTGTCCTCGCTGTGGATCCACTCCCACATCATGACTGCATCCTCTGGAAATGTCCCCTCCATGGAGCAGCGCAGGGTCCCCTCCTGGCCCAGCAGGCACCGCTCCGGCCCCTCCACCTCTGAGACATTGTAGGAGACGGCCCAGCCTGGGGGCCAAGCACATGACACGCAGGACGAATCAACCAGGGATCATCTGGGAGACACCTCCAGTCTGAGCTGAGTGCTGGGAGCTCTGGAGGTGAATCCTTCCCTGGGGTGGGGCAGGTCTATGCCAGGAAAGGCCGCTCCCCCCATCCCCAGGGTACCTCGCTGCCCACCCCCCACCCTCTCTCGCCCATCCCCTCCTGTTGTGGTTATGCAGCCCAAAAGCAATTTCCAGTGCTACCTTCGCTCCTCTTCTTCCAGAAGTTAAAAGTTATGAAAGCTCGTACTGTCCTCAAAGCCACCAAGACAGGTCTAATCCGCGTGCTGGCGCGAGCCACTGCTGCGCCTGGTAGGAGGAGAGAACAAGGCCTGCCTCCTTGCTCTCTACCCTCCCTGGGCTCAGCTTCTCTACCTTTTCTTCTCTTCCTGCAGAAGTAACTGGCCATTGGGGGTCGTCCTTTGATTACAAACACCAGGATGGCTCCACCTCCAACCAGGATCAGGATCAGGATCAGGATCGCCCTGGGACCAGTCTGACCCACTGGTGCAGTTGCCGGCAGAAGGAGAGAACAAGGCAGAGATCAGCTTGCAGCATCGCTCTGAAAGACACAGGGTCTTGCCAGAGACCCCGGAGCCAGCCCCCACCCACAATCCCCAATTCCCTGTAGCTGCAGGGGCAGGGCATGGGAAAGGCCTCATCTCCCTGGTGGCTACCTCTGGCACACAGCCTGGCATCCTTTGTGCCCCAGCTGCTGCCCTCGCCGTCATGGGCCAGGGTTTGCTCTGGGATGCTGGGGATGCCTGCAGCCGCCCATGGACTGGGAACACAGGGGCCTGGACGCAGCAGCCCGGGACACCCCTCCAGGCCTGCGTCCCTCTGCTCCTTGCTGCTGCAGCTCCTCCGGGAGGGAAGGAGCGTTTCTGCTGCCTAATGCAGCCCCCGACCACACTGGTCTGCAGCTCAGCGGTGCCGGAATACTGGCCTGGAGCAGCTCTGTGCTACCTCAGGGAGGGGCAGGTGAACTTCCCCTTGGGGTGCCCTGCAACTGGGAACCTGCCCAGGGGAGAGGGAGCAGCCGTGAGACCCCGCGGGGCGCCGGCGGGGGGGAGAGGCTGCCCAGGACGGCACAGCCTGCTGCGGGGACCTGGTGCCAGGGAGATGGGGGCTGGGGGGCAGGGGCCTGCTGTGATTGGGGTGATGGGACTTCACCCCCACACGCTGAACTGCCCCCTCTCCCTCACCTGAACGTGCCTCCCATGGGGTATGCCCAGGCTGCCTTCAGGGCTGCACACCCGCACCAGCCCCTGGGTGCCCCGACACTTGCACCAGGGGAGCAGGAAGTCCGGGAGTACCCCGTGGGGCAGGGAAGCAGGGAGAAAGGAGCAGGGCCACGGGAAGAAGCAGGCTGGCCGGGCACTGCACCCAGGGCTGCATCTTTCCCTCCGTCCTGCCAGAGTCCTTGTCCCTGTGAAGCTAAAATGGATCCCAGCAGCTCCTCTCTGGCTTTTGCTTTCCCTTGGGAAGGAGCCGGGCCCCAGGCTCCAATCAAGTGGACGGGGATCCCTGGGAACTGGACTAGACCCAGCTCCTGCCCTTCTCCACTGCCCCATGGCTCTGAGGAGCAGAGAGGAGTCAGCCTGGGACCTCCCCTGTCCTGGTAAGGAGCCAGGCCCCAGGCTCCAATCAAGCGGATGGGGCTCCCTGGGAACTGGACCACACACCCCTCCTCTTGCCCTTCCCCACAGCCCCGTGGCTCTGAGGAGCAAAGAGAAGAGTCAGCCTGGGACCTCTTGTCCTAGGGGCAGGAGCCGGGGGCATGCTTGGGGCTGGGGGCTCTGGGGATCCCGGCCCCTCCTGCTCCCTGCGTGGGGTCTGCTCCCAGGGCCCCAGTGCTCCCGACACGCCAGACCCGCAGCCCCGGGCAGGGAAAGGTGCACAATCTGTGATGCAAGGGGCTGTGTGAAGTTTGGGGTTCCTCCAGGTCTCAACGTGCCTGGACCCCTGGGCACCACGGAGGGGGTGTCCCCTGCTGCTGCTGGTCTCCGCACCCCTCCATGCTCTTGTCTAGTCCATCTCTGGAAGACACTAGGCTGCGCTGGGCACTGGGAGGTGAGGAGGTGAATCCTGCCCTGGGGTGGGCAGGCCGGTTGCAGGAAAGGTCTCTGCACACCCAGGTCCATCGCTGCCCATCCTCCACCCTCTCTGGCCTATCCCCGCCTGTTTTGGCCCTGCAGACAAGTGGCATTTTCCCGATCTACCTTTCCTCTTAGTCTTACAGAAAAAAACAGCTGTGAAAATCACCCCATCCTCCACCCTCTCTGGCCTATCCCCGCCTGTTTTGGCCCTGCAGACAAGTGGCATTTTCCCGCTCTACCTTTCCTCCTATTCTTACAGAAACAAATGGCTGTGACAGTCATGATGGCTCCTGCTCCCATCACCATCACCAAGGAGACTCTGATCCAAGTGCTGGTGTGAGTGAGTGCTGCGCCTGGGAGTACGAGGAGAGAAGAAGGCAGAGCTCAGCTGGCAGCACTGCTGCAAGGAGAAAGCACGGTCTTACTTGAGATCCCCAAGCCAGCCCCCACTCAGGACCCTGGGCAGCTGCAGGGGCAGGGCACAGGCACAGCCCTTATAGTTTCATAGTGTCATAGTAGGTTGGGTCACAAGGGACCTGCACAGATCATCTGGTCCAACGCCCTGCCATGGCAGGACAAAGTACTGGGGTCAAATGACCCCAGCAAGGTGTTCATCTAACCTCCTCTTAAAGCCCCCCAGGGTAGGAGCCAGCACCACTTTGCTTGGAATTTGGTTCCAGGTCCTAGCCGCCCTGACTGTGAAGTAGCGCCTCCTGATGTCTAGTCTGAATCTACCCTCTG
>NW_005843808.1:16618-36244 GCF_000455745.1 Alligator sinensis | reverse complement strand
GGTCCCGTAGCCTCTCCTGGTAGGGCCTGCCCTGCTGCCCCTGACCAAGCGGGTGGCCTCCTCTGGCCCCTCTCCACGCTGGCCACATCCCTCCTGAAGTGCGGTGCCCAGAACTGGATCTAGTACTCCAGCTGCGGCCTGACCAGTGCCGCATAGAGGGGGAGGATCACCTCCTGGGACCTGCTCGAGATGCATCTGTGGATGCATGACAAGGTACGGTTGTTCATCCTGACTGCGTCCACACACTGTCAGCCCATGTTCATTTTGGAATTGATAATGAGTGAGGTAAGACTAATGGACCTATAGTTTCCTGGGTCCGTCTTCCTCCCTTTTTTGAAAATGGAGACCTCATTGGCCCTCTTCCAGTCCTCTGGCACCACACCAGAGCACGAGTGCTTGTAAAGCCGTGCCAGGAGTCCCAAAAGACCTCTGCTAATTCCCTCAGCACCCTGGGGTGGAGATCAACAGGCCCTGCTGATTTGAACACGTCCAGCCCCTCCAGAAGTTCCCTGACTACATCCTCGCTGACCCTGGGCCTGGCTGTGCCTCCCCAGAGCATGAGGGGCTCACAGTGGGGGATGCCCTGGTCCATGCTCAAAATGATGGAGGCAAAGAAATTGTTGAGGTTAGCTTTGTCATCTTGTGTGACCAGCAGATTTCCTAGCGTGTTCTGCAGAGGCCCCACGTTACTCGGTACCTTCTTTTTACCCGCTATGTACTTAAAATGACGTCTTGGATCTGGGTCACTAGTCCCAGTTCTGTCTCCTCTTTAACCTTCCTAACAGCCCCCCTTATCTCCACTGGCACTTAATTTTTTTTTTAACTATATTTCTAGATAGCTTGATACATCCTTAAACTTATCGGTCTTCAAGACAAAACTAGTTTCACAAACATGCACCCATTACAAAACTCGCGCTCACACACCTGCGCACCCTCGCACTCATTACAATAGTCACACCTGTGCTCCCGCACACTAGTCTGCATTCCTTTCACCGTTAGATTTGCACTTTCCCTTTGTTCCTGCCCCTGGACACTAGTCTTTAGCCTTTAGCTCATGTCACAGTCACTGGTGTTCTCACTGTTGCTGTCGTCCCCATCGCTGTCGCTCTCCTCATCGGCGCTGTCACTTGACTTGGTCAATGTGATTTCTTCCTCTTGGTTTCTACTGCCTACCCAAAGGGAGTGGGCATTGAAATCACGTGCCAGGGGTTTTTCTTCCAAACAGTGCTGATTCCTGGTAGTGGCACTGCAGCTTGCTCGTCCCATTCCCGCACAGTGCTCGACTGAGAGCTTTGTCTGCCTGTACATCGGGGGTCCCTGGTCTTCCACAGGGCACTTCTCACGCAGGGGATGAAATGGTCAGAAGGGGGTTCTTGTGGTCCCCTGGTCTTGGTCAGGTGCCCGTACAGCGCCACTTCTCTAGTCATCAGCCTGACCCCTGTCCCCACCCAGCGGAGCTGGTTTACTGTCTTCCTCCTCCCCGGCACATGAACAGAACCAAAGGAGGGGGTCGGTGGTCTCTGCTTGGCCTTGGATATGCTCCTGCATGGCCTGACACCCGTCGTGGGGAGCAGGTCCCAGGTTGACAGTCTGTTTCTCACTATGACCAGCTCCTGCATCTCGTTGTGGACGGTCATCTCCCCTGCTTCTACCACTGGTGCATGGCCTGGGCGCCTGTATGTCAGGTTGTGGTCATGATCCCAACTCCCCGGCCTGCCCAGCAGAAGTGCTCACCCCAGTCTGCCCTGTCCTCAACATAACACACAAGTAGATTTAGGTCTACATCATGTCCACATCCTTGAGGGAGAACCCCCCCCTCCGCCCATGGCACGGGGGGCAGGTCTCTGTGTAGGCTAATGAGGATTGTATGTTGTATTGGTTGCTGGGATGTTTTATGTTGCAAGGGTTTCTCTGGATGGGTTTTGTTCTGGCACAGAAAGTGTTAATGGCTGGGTTGCAGAGGGGCTGGGGGTGGCCTGCCTCCTTGCTCTCTACCCTCTCCCGGGCTCAGCTTCTCTACCTTTTATTGTCTTCCTGAAGAAGTAAATGGCTGCAGCAACTGGGGCTCTTCCTTTGATTACGAACACCAGGATGGCTCCACCTCCAACCAGGATCAGGATCCCCTGGATGGGTCCAACCCCGGAACCAGTCGGACCCACTGGTGCAGTTGCCAGCAGGAGAAGAGAACAAGGCAGAGATCAGCTCATAACATCGCTCTGAAAGAAATGGGGTCTTGCCAGAGACCCCGGAGCCAGCCCCCACCCACAATCCCCAATTCCCTGTAGCTGCAGGGGCAGGGCATGGGAAAGGCCTCATCTCCCTGGTGGCTACCTCTGGCACACAGCCTGGCATCCTTTGTGCCCCAGCTGCTGCCCTTGCCGTCATGGGCCAGGGTTTGCTCTGGGATGCTGGGGATGCCTGCAGCCGCCCATGGACTGGGAACACAGGGGCCTGGACGCAGCAGCCCGGGACACCCCTCCAGGCCTGCGTCCCTCTGCTCCTTGGTGCTGCAGCTCCTCCGGGAGGGAAGGAGCGTTTCAGCTGCCTAATGCAGCCCCCGACACACTGGTCTGCAGCTCAGCGGTGCCTGAATACTGGCCTGGAGCGGTTCTGTGCTACCTCAGGGAGGGTGCAAGGGAACTGCCTCCATGTTGGGAGTGAAGACAGCAGGCAGGTCCCAGTGCAGGCTCTCACCCTGTGTGTACGCGGGGACTTCTTCCTCCAGCAACTGCTCCAGAGCCTCATGGTGGACACGGTAGGAAAAGTTGCTGCTAGCCATGGAGGAGGGTGCCGTGGTCACCTGCAGCTGGGAACCTGCCCCGGGGAGAGGAAGCAGCCGTGAGACCCCGCGGGGCTGGGCCGGCGCAGGGGAGAGGCTGCCCAGGACGGCACAGCCCGCTGCAGAGACCTGGTGCAGGGAGATGCGGGGCTGGGGGGGCAGGGGCCTGCTGCACTCGGGGCAACGGGACTTCACCCCCACATGCTGAACTGCCCCCTCTCCCACATCCGCACGGTCCTCCCACGGGGTGCAGCCCTGGGGCAGCCTGGCCAAACACCTGCCCCAGCCCCCGGCTGCCCCCACACCCGCACCAGGGGAGCAGCGGGACTGGGACTTACCCTGTGGGGCAGCAAAGAGAGGAGAAAGGAGCAGGGCCACGGGAAGGAGCAGGCTGGCCGGCCACTGCACCCAGGGCTGCATCTTTCCCTCCATCCTGCCAGAGTCCTTGTCCCTGTGAAGCTAAAATGGATCCCAGCAGCTCCTCTCTGGCTTTCGCTTTCACTTGGGAAGGAGCCAGGCCCCAGGCTCCAATCAAGCGGACGGGGCTCCCTGGGAACTGGACTAGACCCAGCTCCTGCCCTTCTCCACAGCCCTGTGGCTCTGAGGAGCGGAGGGGAGAGTCCGTCCAGGGCCTCCCCTGTCCTGGTAGCAGGAGCCTGGGGCAGGCTCTGGGCTGGGGGGCTCTGGGGATCCCGGCCCCTCCTGTTTCTTCTCTGCTCCCAGGGTCTCACTGGTCCCCAACAGCCCAGACCCACAGCCCCGGGCAGGAGAAAGGCTGCACAATCTGTGCTACCAGGGCTGTGTGAAGTTTGGGACGGCTCCTCCAGGTCTGAGTGTTCCTGGGCCCCTGGCCACCACGGAGGGGCTGTCCTCTGCTTCTGCTGGTCTCCACACCCCTCTTTGCACTTGTACAGCCCATCTCTGACATGTCCTCCCTGAGCAGCGACAGCGAGGCATCTCTGCTGTCCAGCTCCGTCTCCAGCAGGCTCCCCCCAGACTGGACCTGGTCCTTTCCCCAGTCTGATGTGCTGTCGTGTCCTCCCAGTAATATGAAGTCACCTTGCAAGGCTACTGCCCCCCAGCATTGACCAGCACTGCAGCAGGGCCCTGAGTCATGGCCTGGGAGGAGGTGCCATGATCCTCTGCAGCTGGGAACAGGCCCAGGGGGAGGAAGCAGCTGTGGGACCCCGCAGGGCTGGGCCTGGAAGAGGGGAAGGGCTAGAACCTGGTTTCATCCAGGGAGGTGCTGGGTGCATGGGGTGGGTGCCTGCTATGCTGAGACTGCCTTGGTTTGGGGGTAGCTAATAGCACCCCAAACTGTCCCCACTTATGGGCCAAGAAAGGCTCCCCCAGAGCCGAGCTGTTCTCTGCAAGCATAGGACCACTGGGATTTCTCTGCTCCAGGCGCCTTCACAAGGTGGCACCCGGCTGCCCCTGCCCCGGGGCTGAACACGGCCACCACAGCCCAGCCCTGCCATCCCTCGCCCCAGCAGAGCAGGGGGTTGGCACTTACCTGCTGCCCCCAGGAAGAGCAAAGGCAGGAGCAGGTTGATCAGAGTCACCATTTCCTCTCCTGCTTGGCAGCGTGGATCCCTGCACCGTCCCTTTGTGCTTTCCCCTTCCCTGTGTCACATTGAGAGGCTGGGAGAAGGGGCTAAGGTCCAAGGTGACGCCGGAGCTGCTCCTGCCCCACCCCACAGGGCCGCAGGAGCTGGAGCAGCCCTGCCCAAGGCCCTGGGGAGAGCACGGGAGGGTCAGCCCTGAGCTCTGCATGGTGTGTGGGGTCCCCTCTGCTCTCTACGGCTGGAGGGAAACAGCAGAGGGGCTGTGTGTCACTCGGGGTCTGGTCCCTCAGCACCGGCTCTGTGTCCCAGGACCCCCAGCTGTAGTGGGTGTGGAGGCCCTCCCTGCCAGGCTAGCATGACCACCCATCCCTAATTGGCTGGGACAGTCCTGGAACGGAAACCTAAACTCCTGGTCCCAGGCTGCATGACTGTGGGAGAGCATTTGTCCCAAATCAGCAGCATTGTGCAGGGAACTGCAGGAAACAGCAGATTTCCCCTTGCAGACAGGCAGTGTTCCTGTCCTCCTGGGGCTGCCAGGAGTGGGACGCAGGTGTGCCACGTCCATCCTCGCACCCGCATATGTTTATATAGCTGGGAGTACTGCCAGGCAGTGTGGAGAACAGCTGGACATGGGGTGCAGATCCAGGCCCCCACAGTGAGGGAATGGGGCAGGGGCTGCTGCCCAGCCAGGGTGGTGCATGGAGCAGGACAGAGCTATGTGTGGCACGTCCTGGGGGCCGTGGGCATGGGGGAAGCAGCTCCCTGATGGTTTGCACACCCCTGGGGGAGGAAAAGAGGGGAAGTGCCCGTCCAGATCCCATGTGATGGAGGTGGATGGTGGCTGCCTGCTGTGGGCTCAGGACTCCCCACCCTGCCGCCTTCCCCCAGGATGCCCCTGCCTAATGCAGCCCCCGACACACTGGTCTGCAGCTCAGCGGTGCCTGAATACTGGCCTGGAGCGGTTCTGTGCTACCTCAGGGAGGGTGCAAGGGAACTGCCTCCATGTTGGGAGTGAAGACAGCAGGCAGGTCCCAGTGCAGGCTCTCACCCTGTGTGTACGCGGGGACTTCTTCCTCCAGCAACTGCTCCAGAGCCTCATGGTGGACACGGTAGGAAAAGTTGCTGCTAGCCATGGAGGAGGGTGCCGTGGTCACCTGCAGCTGGGAACCTGCCCCGGGGAGAGGAAGCAGCCGTGAGACCCCGCGGGGCTGGGCCGGCGCAGGGGAGAGGCTGCCCAGGACGGCACAGCCCGCTGCAGAGACCTGGTGCAGGGAGATGCGGGGCTGGGGGGGCAGGGGCCTGCTGCACTCGGGGCAACGGGACTTCACCCCCACATGCTGAACTGCCCCCTCTCCCACATCCGCACGGTCCTCCCACGGGGTGCAGCCCTGGGGCAGCCTGGCCAAACACCTGCCCCAGCCCCCGGCTGCCCCCACACCCGCACCAGGGGAGCAGCGGGACTGGGACTTACCCTGTGGGGCAGCAAAGAGAGGAGAAAGGAGCAGGGCCACGGGAAGGAGCAGGCTGGCCGGCCACTGCACCCAGGGCTGCATCTTTCCCTCCATCCTGCCAGAGTCCTTGTCCCTGTGAAGCTAAAATGGATCCCAGCAGCTCCTCTCTGGCTTTCGCTTTCACTTGGGAAGGAGCCAGGCCCCAGGCTCCAATCAAGCGGACGGGGCTCCCTGGGAACTGGACTAGACCCAGCTCCTGCCCTTCTCCACAGCCCTGTGGCTCTGAGGAGCGGAGGGGAGAGTCCGTCCAGGGCCTCCCCTGTCCTGGTAGCAGGAGCCTGGGGCAGGCTCTGGGCTGGGGGGCTCTGGGGATCCCGGCCCCTCCTGTTTCTTCTCTGCTCCCAGGGTCTCACTGGTCCCCAACAGCCCAGACCCACAGCCCCGGGCAGGAGAAAGGCTGCACAATCTGTGCTACCAGGGCTGTGTGAAGTTTGGGAAGTGGTTCCCCGGCTCCTCCAGGTCTGAGTGTTCCTGGACCCCTGGCCACCATGGAGGGGCTGTCCTCTGCTTCTGCTGGTCTCCACACCCCTCTTTGCACTTGTACAGCCCATCTCTGACATGTCCTCCCTGAGCAGCGACAGCGAGGCATCTCTGCTGTCCAGCTCCGTCTCCAGCAGGCTCCCCCCAGACTGGACCTGGTCCTTTCCCCAGTCTGATGTGCTGTCGTGTCCTCCCAGTAATATGAAGTCACCTTGCAAGGCTACTGCCCCCCAGCATTGACCAGCACTGCAGCAGGGCCCTGAGTCATGGCCTGGGAGGAGGTGCCATGATCCTCTGCAGCTGGGAACAGGCCCAGGGGGAGGAAGCAGCTGTGGGACCCCGCAGGGCTGGGCCTGGAAGAGGGGAAGGGCTAGAACCTGGTTTCATCCAGGGAGGTGCTGGGTGCATGGGGTGGGTGCCTGCTATGCTGAGACTGCCTTGGTTTGGGGGTAGCTAATAGCACCCCAAACTGTCCCCACTTATGGGCCAAGAAAGGCTCCCCCAGAGCCGAGCTGTTCTCTGCAAGCATAGGACCACTGGGATTTCTCTGCTCCAGGCGCCTTCACAAGGTGGCACCCGGCTGCCCCTGCCCCGGGGCTGAACACGGCCACCACAGCCCAGCCCTGCCATCCCTCGCCCCAGCAGAGCAGGGGGTTGGCACTTACCTGCTGCCCCCAGGAAGAGCAAAGGCAGGAGCAGGTTGATCAGAGTCACCATTTCCTCTCCTGCTTGGCAGCGTGGATCCCTGCACCGTCCCTTTGTGCTTTCCCCTTCCCTGTGTCACATTGAGAGGCTGGGAGAAGGGGCTAAGGTCCAAGGTGACGCCGGAGCTGCTCCTGCCCCACCCCACAGGGCCGCAGGAGCTGGAGCAGCCCTGCCCAAGGCCCTGGGGAGAGCACGGGAGGGTCAGCCCTGAGCTCTGCATGGTGTGTGGGGTCCCCTCTGCTCTCTACGGCTGGAGGGAAACAGCAGAGGGGCTGTGTGTCACTCGGGGTCTGGTCCCTCAGCACCGGCTCTGTGTCCCAGGACCCCCAGCTGTAGTGGGTGTGGAGGCCCTCCCTGCCAGGCTAGCATGACCACCCATCCCTAATTGGCTGGGACAGTCCTGGAACGGAAACCTAAACTCCTGGTCCCAGGCTGCATGACTGTGGGAGAGCATTTGTCCCAAATCAGCAGCATTGTGCAGGGAACTGCAGGAAACAGCAGATTTCCCCTTGCAGACAGGCAGTGTTCCTGTCCTCCTGGGGCTGCCAGGAGTGGGACGCAGGTGTGCCACGTCCATCCTCGCACCCGCATATGTTTATATAGCTGGGAGTACTGCCAGGCAGTGTGGAGAACAGCTGGACATGGGGTGCAGATCCAGGCCCCCACAGTGAGGGAATGGGGCAGGGGCTGCTGCCCAGCCAGGGTGGTGCATGGAGCAGGACAGAGCTATGTGTGGCACGTCCTGGGGGCCGTGGGCATGGGGGAAGCAGCTCCCTGATGGTTTGCACACCACAGGGGGAGGAAAAGAGGGGAAGTGCCCGTCCAGATCCCATGTGATGGAGGTGGATGGTGGCTGCCTGCTGTGGGCTCAGGACTCCCCACCCTGCCGCCTTCCCCCAGGATGCCCCTGCTACATGCCCAGCAGCTGTGGGGGTGGCAGAGGCATGGTTGCTTACAACAAAACCTGTGCACGCTGACTTCCAAAGTGCTCCCCACCAGGGCTTCCCCTCCCCTCCCCTCCAAAAGGGGTGATTGGATCTAGTCTGCAGAGCCTCCTTTCTCCCAGAGAGCTGAGGGCCTGGTGCAAGGGGTCACAGGCCCCCTGTGCTGGACTGAGTGACAAGCAGTTCTTCCCAGCTCCTCACACACCACACAGACCCGACACCCCTGCAGCGGGGCTGGGACCCCAGGACACGGCCCCTCCTCACCCGCGGCCCTCAGGCTGAGCTCTCTCTCGCTCGGGGGCTCTCCAGGGCCGTGCTGGACGCACACTCGCACTCGCAGCTCCGGCTGGGTCAGGCTCCGGCTGGGCACTCTCCAGACGCTCGTCGCGGTGAACGTGCCATCCGCGTTCCTGTCTATCTGCGCGGGGTCTTCCCTCCAGCTCCCGGCCCCGTCCCAGCCCCACTGGATCGGGGGCACCTCCCTGGGGTAGAAGTTGTGGAGCTGGACAGCAAACGGCACCTTGTCGCGGGGGTCCCACTCTGGCAACACCTGCATCTCAGACACCTGCGGCCGGGCTGGGGAGACAGCGGGTGTGTTAACAATCCCCAGCTCCATCCTACTCCAAAAGCATCAGGCCCTGGCCACACCTGGAAGTGGTATCAGGGGTGCTGGGCACTCACCCCACACCCGGATCTCCGGGGACACTCACTCCTCTCTGATACATTTGGCCTCGTGGAGGAAGCAGCACCGGACCCACGCCCCGTCATCCTGCAGCGTGGGGGTGAAGGTCAGGGAGGACGTGAGGCGGGTCCCAGCTCTCTCCTCTGTCACTCTCCAGCTCAGGGGGACGGCGGGGAACAGCGGCTGGTGCTCGGGGCTCTCTGGGTTCTTGTCACTCTCAGCCACCATCCTGCCTTGCTGTGGATCCTTTCCCATGTCACGGCCATGTCCTCAGGGAACGTCCCCTCTATGGAGCAGCGCAGGGTCACCTCCTGGCCCAGCAGGCACTGCTCTGGCCTCTCCAGGTCTGAGACAGAGTAGGGGACTGCCCAGTCTGGGTCAGAGTAGTGAACACACAGGACACGGGTCACCGTTGGATCATCTGAGAGACTTGTCCAATATGAACCCATGGCTGGGATATGTAGGAGTGACCCCGGAATAACAAGGAATAATGGCCACAAGTTGTTGGAGAGTAGGTTTAGATTAGACATCCGTAAGAACTACTTCACAGTTAGGGCGGCTAGGAGCTGGAACCAACTTCCAAGGGAAGTGGTGCTGGCTCCTACCCTGGGGATCTTTGAGAAGCGGCTCGATGCCTACCTGGCTGGGGTCACTTAAGCCCAGTTTCCCTCCTGCCCAGGCAGGGGGTCGGACCTGAAGATCTACAAGGTCCCTTCCGACCCGACTTCTAGGATTCTATGATTAATTCCTTTGCTACAGAAACTGCATCTGCCCTTCTGGTAGGGCAGGCTTCTATCCATCCACTGACAATTACCTGGCTGGGGTCATATGAGCCCAGTTTTCTTCCCTGCCCAGGGCAGGAGGTCAGACTTGAAGATCCTCATTAAAAAACTAGGCGACTGTGGCATCGATGCCTACACAGTCAGATGGGTTGCTAACTGGCTGAAGGGTTGTACTCAGAGGGTGGTGGTGGACGGGTCATATCCGACCTGGGGGGAAGTGGGCAGCGGAGTCCCCCAGGGCTCGGTCCTTGGGCCCGCGCTGTTCAATTTCTTTATCAGAGATTTGGACGACGAGGTGAAAAGCAACCTGTTCAAATTTGCTGATGATACCAAAATTTGGGGTGAGGTGGGCACGCTAGTAGGGAGGGAAACACTGCAGAAAGACCTGGGTAGGTTGCAGGGGTGGGCTAACAAAAACAGGATGTGTTTCAATACGGACAAGTGCAGGGTGCTGCACTTAGGCAGTAGTAACCAGCAGCACACTTATAAGATGGGAAACTCCCTTCTTGGGAGCACGGAGGCAGAAAGGGATCTTGGAGTCATTATTGACTGCAAGATGAACATGGGCTGACAATGCGAGGTCACGGTTGGCAGGGCTACCCGGATCTACTTAGGTCCCTTCTGACCCTAAATCTATGAGTCCATGAATGTATTAAGCCTGCCTTATTGAGGGGCAGTCCCGGTGTAGGACAGGCTTCTCCACCCTTGCGTATCAGTTGCTTTCCACCCTTTCTGGCCCATCCCCAACTTTGTGACCCTACAGCCCAATGGCATTTTCCCACTCTACCTTTACTTCTGTTTCTTGTGGTGGGCTCCCCAAATTACCCAGCACGCTGGGCCCAGAGAAGGGCACTTCTGATTGGTGGAACATTTCCACTAAAAAGGTGACAGTTGGGAGAGGCTTGCCTCATTCCTGCCTGGAGGAGGATGCAAAGAGTCCCAGACCTGAGTGAAGCCTGCACTGTGCAGGTCCAACAGACTCTGGGAGGCGTAGTCTCCAGAGTTAATAAAAGGACCGCATGCTCAACATGCAGGGAGATGCATCAGGGGAATGGAGAAGAAGGAAGAAGGGGCTGAGAAGAGGTGGGGAATAGCTGCCCAGAGGGCAAAGCAGCTCCCAGAAAAGCCCCCAAGACACCCCTTATCAGGACTGATGTCACAGCCCATCAGTGCATGGAGCAGCACAAGGGGCACAGCCCTAGTGGCTGCTCGAGGAAGTCTGGGTCTGCATTCCCTGCCAGACAGCCAGAGCGCAGTGCAGAGATCACTGCATGGAGATCAGACCATGGGAGTTTCTTGAGGTGGCTCAGGTCTGCAACCCCTGGCAGACATGTGGGGCAAGGTGTAGAGATTGATGTATGAAGGATCCAGACTGGATCAGGGCTCTGGAAGCCACTTTGGGTGGCTCAAGCCCCATTCCCTGGCACGCGGGCAGGTAGCTGATGCAGGCAGCATCAGGCGAGAGAGTCCAAGAGCTGATTGAGTTCCAGCATGGCACGGGGTGGGATGGGTCTCCAACCTATCCAGACAGAAGGATGAGCCCTGCGGTGCATGAGTCAGTGCACAGGGCCACAGTGGGCCACTGCAGAGGGAGAGAGAGCCCAGGCAGCAGAAGGCCAACCCGGTAGGAGCCAGACACAGCCCTGCGATGACAGGAGTCATGAGCTGTTGGGGAGAGGGGTCTCCCACAGGGGAGGGAGCTCTTGGGAGGGGATCCAACAGGTCCGTGCGAGGTAAGGCACGTGACCCTACCCAAGAGAGGCAGGAGGACCTGGGACCTTGTGCCTCTCCCTGAAGACTAGCAGCAAGGCCTCCCATCACAGAACTGGGGGGAAGGCCAGGTATACCTACCCTCATTGGCATCCCAAAGGGTATAAGAGTGTCTTGCATTTTGTTTGCACCTTATATTTTATTATATTGGGTTTGTTTGAGCTTCCTATTTTATGAGCAAGAGTATACATATGCATCTCTTATCTAATGTTTCTTGGTTAATGGTTTGTCACAAGCTCTAACTAGTTACCTGTTGTTTATTCTGTGATGCGGTTGTGCTTACCTGCCCTTTCCTGTTCCAGGATCCACCTGCTTATCTGTGGCAGGTGTGGACTGTTGGCATTTGCTTTCACTTATTGTTTTAGGGCTCACTATTAACCTGCATGGGGTTCGAAGCCACCGGTGGTGGTACTGTTCCCAGTTTGTTGATAATTGAAGATAACATTGTATGTAAAGATGAATTGTAAATATGTATTCTCAGTTGAAGGTTTCCCCTGTATCTGTGTGTGCGTGTGTGTGTGTACATTTATATGTAACCCGAGTGGTACTCCAAGATGTACCCCTTCTCCAATTGAAGGGTGCACAAGCGCTGTGGGAGGTGTAGGGGCCCTCCTTCCCTCTAGAGCAGAGCCAGATCACCAATGGGGACTTAAACATGTACCTTTTAATGAGCAAAACTGTGGTGGGAACATAACATATTTCATAGACATAGATTTCATAGACATCAGGGCTGGAAGGGACCTCGGAAGATCATCGAGTCCAGCCCCCCGCCCAAAGGGCAGGAAGTCAGCTGGGGTCATAGGATCCCAGCAAGATAAGCATCCAGTTTCATCTTGAAGGTGTTCAATGAAGGCGCTTGAACCACCTCCGGTGGCAGGCTGTTCCAGACCTTGGGGGCTCGGACAGTAAAGAAGTTCTTCCTTATGTCCAGCCTGAAACGGTCTTGTAGTAGTTTGTGACCATTCGACCTCGTCATCCCTTGGGGCGCTCTGGTGAACAAACGTTCCCCCAGATGCTGGTGGTCACCCTTGATAAACTTGTAGGTGGCCATCAGATCACCCCTGAGCCTGCGCTTTTTCAGGCTAAAGAGCCCCAGGGCTCTCAGCCTGTCATCGTAGGGTCTGCTTCCCTGACCTCTGATCATGCGCGTGGCTCTTCTCTGGACTCTCTCAAGCTTCTCCACATCCTTTTTGAATTGTGGAGCCCAAAACTGGACACAGTACTCCAGCTGCGGCCTCACTAAGGCCGAGTACAGGGGGAGAATGACGTCCCGGGATTTGCTTGAGAAGCATCTATGGATGCAAGCCAGCGTTTTGGTTGCTTTACTAGCCGCCGCATCGCATTGCAGGCTCATGTTCATCTTGTGGTCAATGATGACCCCCAAGTCTCTTTCTTCCATAGTGCTAGCCAACATAGCACTGCCGAGCCTATAAGGATGCTGCGGGTTTTTTTTCCCAAGGTGGAGAACCTTGCATTTATCGGCGTTGAACACCATCAGATTCTCGTCTGCCCACTTGCTGAGCCTGTCCAGGTCAGCCTGGATAACCTGCCTGTCTTCTGGTGTGGATGCTTTGCCCCAAAGTTTGGTGTCATCGGTGAACTTGGCCAGTCCGCTTCTGACTCCAGTGTCCACATCATTAATGAAGATGTTGAACAGTATGGGTCCAAGGACAGAGCCTTGGGGGACCCCACTGGTCACAGGACACCACGATGAGTGACTTCCATCCATATATAAACCAGGGGTATAGGGGACACTACAATACCCCGAGGGGATGGGATTAAATAAAGGTTAGGCATTCACATTCGTAGACATATTCATTTAGTTAACAAAAGGCAAGTTTAACAAAATACAAAATGCAATCAACACAATAAGCAATACTGATTGACAAAAGTAAAATGCACAAAATACAAAACACCAAATAACAAGACACATAGGGGCTAGGTGCCTGGAGAGGGAAAGGGAGAACACAGTGATCCCCTCCACTCCAACAAGAAGTCCCCCCCCATCACTTTGCTCCCTGCTACTTGACCCAGCCAGGACTTGAACTCAGATCCATCATAACGTAGAAAGAAACTCCATCACACAGCCACCACTACAGGGACTGCCCCAGGCTGCTGGGGTTTGTGGCCTGAAAGACCCGGCCTCATGTTGAGCTGCTCTGCCTCTTGCTGGAGAAACTGGAAGTGGAACTGGGAGCCTCTCAGGTCACTGCACAGCTTTCTGCTGGACCCAGGGGGGGATCCTCTTCTGCTGGCTGCAGCCTCTTGCTGGGGATCCTGGGGCCCAGCGGAGAGCCTCTCCTGCTGGCCGTGCTGCACTGCCTGCAGGTCCCACTCCTTCAGGCTCTTCTGGCGCAACTGCTCCCACCCCGCTGGCCCAGCTCTTGCCAGCTCTTTGAAACTCCTTCCTCATAGTCCCTCACAGGTCTCCTTGAGTCATCTGCGCTGCCCCTTTTATCCCCCTCCAGGTGACCGGAGGGGCCGACCAGGGGACACGGAGGGTGAGTCTCTGCGGTCTGATCCATGAGGAAAGGGAATCCCAAGCCTTCCAATCATTTTTTACTCTTTCAAAACCCCTGAGCCAAATCACTACCAGTTAGCTCATCACATATGCAGGTGCTAGGCTACATGCCCCAGGTTCGCAGTCACTTCCTCTTTGGGGGGGTGGGCAGCACCTGGTCCTGGAGGGTCCCACAGGAAGGAGGGAAGCTGGGCGAGAACCGGGCCATGCCCTACCCACCAGCAGGGGATGGGGCTCAGCCCATGGGTGCTTAGCAGAGCTCTAAGTAGGGCTGGAAAACACAGAGCTAATGACAGCCTGGGGGTGGGGGGAAGTGTCCCAGCCCTGACAGCAGCTGCTCTTGGGAGAATATCTGGGAAAGATCTGGGCACAGCTAGCTCCTTGGTCTAGGGGTATGATTTTTGCTTAGGGGTGAGAGGTCCCAGGTTCACATAAATCCCAGAGGACCCTATTTTTGCCTCCTCCCTTCCACATTGCTCAATCCTGCCCTCAGCCTCGTGCCCAGCCCTGCTCCGTAGAAATGCCCCCCCCACCGGACCAGATCCCTGCTGCATGCAGTGCATGAAGAAGGGACAAGGACAGAGCAGGCCAGGGGCTCAGATGAAACACTGCTCCTGCCCCCACCCACCCCAGGAGTGATCCCTGCAGCCCCTTCTGCCCTGGCACCACCCCTCACGGGGCAGACAGAGGAGCCCAGAGTTCCTGGGACCTCTCGCTGCTCTTGGCCCTGCTCACCTGGCATGAGGATGAAGTTGGTGGCTTATTCTCAGTTCCCTATTCCCAGTTAATTTTTTTCAGATAAGCAAGCAACTTCGGCCTCATGGTGAGAACTGCTGCTTCCCAGGGCCCCACATTTGAGACATTGCAGAGAAGGTCCCTAAGCTCCTCCAGCCCACAGACCACTACCCCATGCTCCTTATTCATGTGAGCACCAAAGACACGGCTCGGAGCGCTCCCAGCTGGGTCATGAGGCACTACAGGGATTTTGGAGCAGGGCTAAGGGGTCTGGGGGCGCAGGTGGTGTTCTCTTCTATCCTCCCAATCTTGGGCTACAGGCTGAGAAGGGAGAGGAGGATCCAGGTAGTGAACCAAAGACTGCAGCGCTGGTGTCATCAGGAAGGTTTTGGCTTTCATGACCACAGCCCACTCTTTGGCGAGAGAGGCAGTGAGCTGCTGGGAAGGGATGGCCTCCACCTCTCCCCCCTGGGGAGGAGGCTCTTCTCAGCCAGACTGGCTGACCTGCTCCACCGGGCTTTATACTAAGCCCGCTGGGGGACAAACCGAGGCCCGCAAGGGTAGGGGGGGACGACGGCCACTGCTGGCCCCCTGAGCAACCCTGGCAAAGCCAGCAGGCCAAGGCACTTAAGGGAGCCCACCCCTGCCCCAGCCCTGGTACAATCTGTGGGCAAAGAAGGAGCCCCCCCGGGGGGCACTTGCCTGCCTGTACACAAATGCCAGGAACTTGGGGAACAAGCAGGAAGAACTTGTCCTCCTGCTTAATGTAAATAATTATGATGTCATAGGGATCACGGAGACCTGGTGGGACTCCACCCATGACTGGACCATGGGTATAGATGGCTATACCCTGTACAGCAGAGATCGAGTAGATAAAAGGGGCAGGGGTATAGCTCTCCATGTTAAGAAAAGCTATGCATCCTTGCAAGCTGATGTTGGTGATCCTCTGGGTTAAAATCCATGAGGAACACGGCACAGGGGACACAATGGTGGGCGTCTACTACAGACCTCCCACCCAAAGTCCTGAGCTTGACCAGAAATTCACCCAGGAACTGGCTGAGGCCGCATGCTCCAGGACCATGGTTGTCATGGGTGACTTCAATTACCCAGACATCTCATGGGAGGATCACTCAGCAAAATCCGAGTGGTCGCAAAGCTTCCTCTTGTGCGTGGATGACCTCTACCTGACTCAAGAAGTCTATGGGCCGACGAGAGGTAAAGTGCTGCTCAACCCGGTACTGGCTACTGGGGATGACTTAATCGGTGACCTAATGATCGAAGGGAAGTTGCGTGACAGCAATCATGACCTGATCACCTCCACCATCCGCCGTAAAGCTGGCAAGTCAGTCAGCAACACTGAAGTCCTTGACTTCAGGAAAGCCGACTTTGTTAAGCTCAGGATGCTTGTCAGTGAGGCCCTAAAGGACCACGACCCCAGGGGGAGGGGAGTTCAGGAAGAGTGGTTGCTCCTCAAGAGAGTGACCCTCAATGCACAAGCTAATGCACAAGCTCTCAGGAGCCAGGAGCAGGAAGGAGAAGAGGGAACTGGGCACATGTGTGGAGCCAGCAGTGGGGGCATCAACAGCTGATCCCCCAAAGGTAAGTGGGGCAGAGGGAGCTGGCACAGCTGAGCTGGATCCAGAGGGGAAGCCCCCTGAACCCCTTTTAGCCAAGCTAGTAGGCAGCCACACTCCCGAGCCGCACCGCGCCAACAGAGTGCACAAACAGGTGTGCTCTGTAAGAGCATGCCGGTGCTTGCACCGGTGTTCATGCCAGTGGGCAGGCATGAAGGGCCAGGAGGGAGACTCCTGCAATGGTAGGGCGAAGGCACCACACAAAATATAAATAAACAGCAACCTATATAATGGTGTCAATGCAGATTGCTGGTAGCGCACCTGCCTGGGGGGCGCTGCCTACCTGGGGCTTGTCTGAGGACTCCACCCAGACAAAGCCCATGGCAGGGCTGGCGCCCCACTGTCCTCAGCCTGCGGGGGATGCCCAGCAGGGCTGGGGGGGCAGGGGTTGGGGGCCCCTACACCTGACCTGCAGGCACCCGTCTTAGGGCTCTGGAGGCGCAGGAGAGGGAGCTCCAGGAGCAGGTGAGCAGGCTGAGGGGAATCAGGGAGGCAGAGGATGAAACTGATGGCTATTTTCTCTCCCTGCAGGGCCATGCATCCAAGGAAGAAGCACCCCAGGAGGTGCCCTCCACTGCAGAGTGGCAGATGGTCACCTCCAGAACCAGGGCTGCTTGTAGCAAAGCAGTACTTGGTCCTCCAGTCTGGCTGGAGAACAGGTACAAGGCCCTGGCAACACTACAGGAGAAAGGAGGAGAGGAGGAAACCTCAGGAGAAGAGGCAACTCCACACTCTCCACACGCTGAATAGGCTGAAGGAACTAAGCAGACCTGGAGGAGGAAACATCGAGTGATCATCATAGGTGACTCCATCCTGAGAGGTACAGAGGGTCCCATCTGTCGCCAGGACCCCTCGACTTGCGAGGTCTACTGCCTGCTCAGAGCAAAGATTCAGGACATAATGGGATTGATCCAGGCCATGATCCAGCCCACCAATTACTACCCCATGGTCCTAATCGAGGTGGGCACTAATGATGTGGCCAGGAGAAGCCCTGATCACCTGATGATGGACTACCACACTCTGTGGGGGCATGCTGAGGGAGATAGGGGAATAGGTGGTATTATCCTCTGTCCTACCAGTGAGCAGACATGGAAGATGACACAAGACCTGCATCAGAGAGGTCAACTTGCACCTTCAGGAATGGTGTCTCGAGGCGGGCTTTGGCTTCCTAGACAACGACCCACACATCAGGACCAGAGACATGCTCGGGTGGGATGGGCTTCACCTTTCCCCCAAAGGTAAGTATGCGTTCTCTTCTAGGTTGGCGGATCTTCTCCGGTGGGCTTTAAACTAGGCTCATCGGAGGAAGGGGAAGATGAGGGCGGAGGAAGCCTTGGACCACTAAACCAAGAGTCACTCACAAGAACAGCCCAGCCTAGACTGATGATAAGCAGAACAAATACCCAGGTAACCAACAGGGGCCCAGGCAGTACTGGGTTTAGGGGTCCAGTGCACGCATCTTCAGGAGGCCTCAAATGCCTCTACACAAATGCTCATAGTATGGGGTACTAGCAGGAGGAACTTACCCTCCTGCTAGCTGACACCAACCCAGACATAGTGGGGCTCACAGAAACATGGTGGGACCCAACACATGACTGGGTGGTGAATATCAAGGGCTATAGGATGTACAGAAGTGACAGAAGAGGGAGGAAAGGCGGGGGTGTGATGCTCTACATCCAAGAGCAATACACGTCCTCAACAAACAGCACTGGGTCAGAGGAAGGGCAGACTGAAGGGCTCTGGGTCAGAATACAAGGGGGTCGGGGGGAAGGGACTTGACGGTGGGAGTCTACTACAGACCACCCAACCAAGGGGAAGAGCTAGACCACGAATTCTTAAGTCAGCTCATGGAGGTAGTTAGGCCAAAGGACGTGGTCTTCATGGGTGACCTGAACTTTTCAGACATCTGCTGGGAAGAGCAGTCAGCTGGGTCTGACCGCTCACATAGGTTCCAAACTGAGATACAGGACCTCCATCTAACCCAGGAGGTGCACAGCCCCACCAGGGGAGATGCCTTACTGGATCTCATCCTGTTCACAGGCAACGACCCGGTGAGGGGTCCACGGGTGCTCAACCACCTGGGCAATAGCAATCATCACCTGCTGGAATTCACCATCCAGCACAAGGTGGCAAAGGCCTGCAGCAAGTCAGCAGCCCTGGACTTCAGGAGGGCAGACTTCAATGAGGTAAGGAGACTAGTCAGGGAGGCACTGAGGTCCCAGAGGGGAGAGGAGTCAGGTGTCCAAGAAGAGCAGTCATTCCTTAAGGAGATGATCCTCCTAGCCCAAAGAGAGGTAATCCCAATGTGGATCAAAGGGGGCAAGAGGGTGCAAAAGCCCCCATGGCTCACCAAAAGCATATAGGAACATCTCCTAGCTAAAAAGGAGGTGTACACCCATTGGAAGGGAGGGGCCATCACCAGGGAGGACTACACCTCAGTTGTTCGGGGCTGCAGGGGGGCGGCCAGGAAGGCCAAAGTGGAGATGGGACTGGGACTAGCGATCCAGATCAAGGGCAACAAGAAGTCCCTTTTTAAATACATAGGGGGTAAAAAGAAGGTTCCGGGTAATGTGGGACCTCTGCAAGACATGCTAGGAAATCTGGTTGTCTCATCAGATGACAAAGCTAACCTATTTAACAATTTCTTTGCCTCCATTTTCCTGAGCAGGTACCGGGTCACCCCCCCTCATTGGGACCCTCGTACACCCCACGGGAGGTGCACCCAGGCCTAGGGTCAGTGAGGACCTAGTCAGAGAACTTCTGGAAGGACTGGATGTATATAAATCATCCAGATTGTCTGCTTCAGACAATCTCCACCCCAGAGTGCTGAGGGAATTAGCAGAGTTCATTGCAGGACCCCTGGCACAGCTTTATGAGCACTCGTGGTGCTCTGGTGTGGTGTCAGAGGACTGGAAAAGGGCCAATGTGGTTCTCATTTTCAAAAAAGGGAGGAAGGAGGACCCAGAAAACTACAGACCCATTAGTCTTACTTCAATCCTGGGTAAGCTTTTTGAGAGAATTATCCTGGTGCATGTCTGCAAGGGGCCAGCAGGGGAAGTTATCCTTAGGGGCAACCAATACGGGTTTTTTAGAGGCAGGTCCTGTCAGAGCAACCTAGTGGCCTTCTATGACCAGGTCACAAAATCCTTAGATGCAGGGGTAGCAGTGGCTGTAGCATTTCTGGACTTTAGGAAGGCCTTTGACACTATCTCTTACCCCTTTCTCATTAAAAAAAAACTAGGGGACTGTGGTGTCGACACCTACACAGTCCATTGGGTCACTAACTGGCTGGAAGGCCACACCTAGAGAGTGGTGGTGGATGGGCCCTATTCAACCTGGAGGGATGTGGGCAGTGGGGTCCCCCAGGGCTTGGTCCTCAGGCCTGCACTGCTCAACATCTTCATCAGTGACTTGGACAGGGGGGTAAAAAGCATGCTGTTCAAATTTGCAGACAACACTAAGATGTGGGGGAGAAGTGGGCACACTAGAAGGGAGGAACAGGCTGCAATTGGACCTAG
>NW_005843808.1:15577-16190 GCF_000455745.1 Alligator sinensis | reverse complement strand
ACAAACTAGTCAGGGGGGACCAGCAGGCACTGGGGGAGTCCCTGTTCCCCCGAGCACTACCAGGAGTGACTAGGAATAACAGTCACAAGCTGGCAGAGGGTATATTTAGACTAGACATCAGGAGGCGCTACTTCACTGTCAGGGCGGCTAGGATCTGGAACCAATTTCCAAGAGAAGTGGTGCTGGTCCCTACTCTGGGGGTCTTTAAGAGGAGGCTAAATGAACACCTTGCTGGGGTCATTTGACCCCAGTTCTCTTTCCTGCCATGGCAGGGGATCAGACTTGATGATCTGCTCAGGTCCCTTCCAACCCAACCAGCTATGAAACTATAATTGCATTCCATCTCAGAGGAAAGGCAGCAAGAGGGGACAGCAGCTCCCCTTGCTCTGCTCTTGACCTCCTGAGGCCAAAAAGAAAGGCCTTCAAAGGTTGGAGTGTGGGATTCCCCTCCAAGGAGAAATACTCTGCACTGGTCTGGTACTGCAGGGAGGAAACCAGGAAAGCCAAGGCTGCGACTGAACTCCAACTAGCTTTGAGTATCAAGGACAATTAAAAATCCTTTTTCAGATATGTGGGGAGCCGGAGGAAAAGCAGGGGCAACATTGGACCCCTG
>NW_005843808.1:3126-13930 GCF_000455745.1 Alligator sinensis | reverse complement strand
CACTGGCTGGGAAATTGGCTCCGTGGTCAGACCCAGAGGGTGGTGGTTGACGGAAGTCAATCGTCATGGTGCCTTGTGACCAGTGGGGTCCCCCAGTGCTCTGTCCTTAGATCCATGTTGTTCAACATCTTCATCAATGATGTGGACATTGGAGTCAGAAGCGGACTGGCCAAGTTCGCTGATGACACCAAACTGTGGGGCAAAGTATCCACACCACAAGACAGGAGGGCGATCCAGACTGTCCTGGACAGGCTTAGGAAATGGGTGGACCACAACCTGATGGTGTTTAACACTGAAAAATGCAAGGTTCTCCACCTTTGGAGGAAAAACCTGCAGCATCCTCATAGACTTGGCAGTGCTACACTGCCTAGCACTACCAAAGAAAGAGACAGGGTCATCACTGACCACAAGATGAACATTTAAGACGATGCTGCGGCTGGTAAAGTGACCAAAACGCTGGCTTGCATCCATAGATGCTTCTCAAGCAAATCCCAGGACATCAATCTCCCATTGTACTCGGCCTTGGTGAGGCCACAGCTGGAGTACTGCGTCCAGTTTTGGGCCCCACAATTCAAAGAGGATGTGGAGAAGCTTGAGAGAGTGCAGAGAAGAGCCACGCACATGATCAGAGGTCAGGGAAGCAGACCCTACGAGGAGAGGCTGAGAGCCCTGGGGCTCTTCAGCCTGGAAAAGCACAGGCTCAGGGGTGATCTGATGGCCACCTACAAGTTTATCAGGGGTGACCACCAGTATCTTGGGGAACGTTTGTTCGCCAGAGCGCCCCAAGGATGATGAGGTCAAACCGTTATAAATTACTGCAAGACCATTTCAGGCTGGATACAAGGAAGTCTTTTTCCAGTGTCCGAGACCCCAAAGCCTGGAAGAGCCTACCATCGGAGGTGGTTCAAGCACCTACATTGAACATTTTCAGGAAAAAAAACTGGATGCTTATCTTGCTGGTGTAACCCAGGTGGTATTCCACAAGGTACCCCTCTCCAATTGAAGGGATCAGAGCAGGTGCACAAGCGCTGTGGGAGGTGTAGGGACTCTCCTCCCCCTATAGAGCAGAGCCAGACCACCACTGGGGACTTCACCATATACCTTTTAATGAGGGAACAATACTGGTAAAATAACAGGCATAAATCAGGTGTATAGTGGACACCACAATGCCCCAAGGGGCAAGATTCAACAAAGGTTAGACACTTACAATCATTGACAAAAGACAGGGTTCACAAAATATAAATCACAAGCAGCAGAGCAAACAATGCTGGTTGGGGAAATATAAGAGGTAAAAAATACAATTGTCAAAGGACAAAGAAATATAGGGCTGAGGTAGCTGGAAGGGGAGAAAGGGGAAAACACAATGGCCCCCTTCCACTGCAAGAAGAGTTTTGCCTTGTTAGTTTACACACCCCAAGTTACCAATGGTGGGACTTAAACTTGGCTCTCCCACGCCGTAGGCAGGAACACTGCCACACAGCCAGAAGTGCTGATACTGTGGCAAGCTGCTGGGGGTCATTACCTTCCAGGAGCCGCGGTGTCACGTCAAACTGCCTGGTCTCTGATTGGAGGAGGTGGAAGCCAAGCTGGGAACCCCTCAGGTTGCTGCTCAGATCCTTGCTGAAGGGGGAAGCCTCTCCTGCTGGCCACAGCCTCTCCTAGGGGATCCTGGAGCCCAGCGGGAGCCTCTCCTGCTATCCTCATGCTGTGCTGCTAAGTGTCCCACTGCTGCCTGCAGGTCCTGCTCCTCCAGACTCTTCTGGGGCAACTGCTCCTGCCCCACTTGTGGTCCCTCACTGGTCTTCTCCCTGAGTCAGCCCTGTTGCCCCTTTTATCCCCCTCCAGCTGACCCAAGGGGCCAATCAGGGGACATGAGGGGTGAGTCTCTGGGGCCTGATTGGTGAGGAAAGGGAATCCCAAGTCCTCCAATCAACTGTTGCCCTTTCAAAACCCCTGGGCTAGGTCAGTGCCAGCTAGCCCGTCACACTGGGATCCTATGACCCCAGCTGACCTCCTGTCCTTTGGGCGAGGGCCTGGACTCGATGATCTTCCGAGTTCCCTTCCAGCCCTGATGTCTATGAAATCTATGAAATCTATGAAACATGGGGGCAGGAGCAGGGGGCTACCTGGGTGCACAGTTGGACCTGAGGGGTGAACCTGGCATTTGTGGGAGTGTGCCCAGCCACTGAGTGGGTGGCGTGCAGGGCTGTGCTGCTGCAGCTGGGAGAGCCCGGGGCCCTGATGTCACCAGGCCACAAAGACCTGTGCCGCTCAGGCCACTTCGGGTGCTTGTCCATGTAGTTGGTATTTACCAGCTAAAAATGTTCCTCATTTAACTTTTCCTCATATCTGCCCTTGCCCTGGTGCAGGACTCACTATGATTTGGGGACCAGACAGGCATGAGAGACAAACCTGGGCTTTGAACACAACAGCTCTCATCCCTTAAGTAAAGATTATACCCCTAAGCCAAAGAGCCCACCCTTCATATGTCATTCCCAGATGTTGTCCCAAGAGCAGGTGCTGGCAGGGCTGGGACTCTCCCTACACCCCCAGGCTGTCATCAGCCCTCTGGTTTCCAGCCCTGCCTAAAGCTCCACTAAGCACCCATGGGCCGAGCTCCTTCCCCTGTCAGTGGGTAGGGCAGGGCCTGGGTCTCACCCAGCTTCCCATCTCCCAGTGTGACCCTCTAGCACCCAGCACTGTCCCTCCAAAGAGGAAGCAGTTGAAAACCAGGGGGATGTAGCCCAGCAGCACACATGGCACAGCCTTGGCATAGGCATCTGCAAGCAGCCTGCCCTGATCCAAGGGTTGTCCAGGACCAGGGAGTGCTGCTGGGGCTGGGAGACAAGAAGCATCTGGCTCTGGGCTTGACCAGGACATCTCACACCTGGAGAGAGAATCACCCCTGGAGCAGGTAGCCAGGCAGGAAAGCAGCCGCCCCCTCACTGCTCCAACCCCGGCAGCCCCAACCCAGCCCAGCCCAGCCCACAGCTGCTCCATGCTCTGGTCCTCCAGGCTCCCCATCCTGGCCTCCCCCTCTCCAGCGTCTCTCTCCAGCTGGACTCTCCTGCCCATGTGGGCCCCTTGCCCAGTCTGTCCCAGAGCCCCTGCCCATGGCCCCAACTCTGCATATGCTGCTTGCAACCCCTGTGCCAGGCCCCAGCTGGGGCATGTTTGATGCAGAGATTTCTTCTGATTTTCAGCCTGTTCTTTTGTTTGGGGGGACATTGCCTGTAAAGGGAGGGGATGGGGGCCCTACATGCAGTGGGAGCAGCCTCTGCATGTAGCACATGCAAGATCAAGGAGGGGAGAGGCAGCACCATGGCAGATGGAGCCAGGAGCAGAAAGCAGAGCAGCAGATCTGGTAAGGGAAAGGATGGCCAGCATGGCTGCATGAAGTTTGGTCCCCACTGGCCTGGAAAGTACCACAAGGATGGGGGTGGGGGGTGGAGGGATTCATTGAGGATGTAAACATGGGGCCACTGGCACCTAAAGAAAGAACCACAGCCTGAGAGGATAGCTGAGAGGACAGCTGGCAGCCAGAAGGAGAAAACACCTGCTGGGACAAGTGGGGAAGGGAAGGGGAGGGCTCTGCTCCGGTATCTCCCCTGGCTCCAGGACAGGGTGACAGGGGGACCAGGACGGAGGGACACAAGATGAAGCTGGGGCTGGAGAGTAAGGCTCCTCGGCCTGTGTCTGACACTCATGGGCTCCAGGGGATGATCCTTGCTGTGGGTGCCAGAGGTTCCCCGGCTCCAATCCTGGATGAGGCCATGTCAACCTACCCAGAGGCAGCACTTTCAGCCTCCACATCAGTTCTTGCTGAAAGGCTGAAGTTGAAGGTGGACAGGACTGGCTCAGCCCAGACAGGACCAGCATTTCCTTCTGGCCCTTGACCTCGGGTTGGCCAGGACCAAAAAGTTCTGCCCAGGCCTTGGGAGGAGAAGCATCCAGCTCAGGGCTCAGCGTGGACCTCTCACGCTTGGAGCTAGAATTTGTGTGCCCCTTCTGCACACCCCGGCCCTTCTCTGTCTCCCTGGGACAGCTCTGAGGGACAGAGCCCCCACCCTCACCCGGGGCCCACAGCTGCACCAGGCCTGCCCAGAAGAGGTCTTTATCTAGATAAATAGATGTGGATGCTGGACTCTCACAGGGTCCGGGCCCTGTGGGGGGGGCTGCAGGTGGGCAGTGGAAAGCCCAAGCTCTGGCACCTCTGATACCTGCGTCTTCCTCACAGCTCAGCAAGGACTGGAGGCTCCTGCTGTTGAGGAGAGGCACAGCGGGAACCCAGCTGTCCAGGTGCTGGGCTCTGTGGCACAGACAGTGTCTTCTCCACATCTTCCAAGCTCCTTAGTGTGTGCGGTGCCCACCCTGGGGGGCTGCAGCTCCCTGCCCCTCCACTCAGCTGTGAGGGAGGTGGAAAGGCTGATGCTGCCCCTGGGGCAGTGAGCAGGGCCTGGCTGAGACTCCCTTAGTGGGGTCCAGGGAGCAGATGCTGCAGGGCCTCGGGGGCAGCTCCATGCAGAGGCCCTGGGGACTTTGGCTTTGCCTAGCTGGCTCCTAAATCCAGTTGGGGAAGCAGGTGATTGCCACTGCTGTCATCTTTATTCTGGAAACCCAGAAGCCATGTAGAGCTTGGCTCCTTATGGACAGAGAGCAAGAGACCCCCCCCAGCCCTGGGCTCCCTGCCCAGCCCCACTGCAAAGACAGGATGGCAGGAGCAGTGCTGTCATTCAGTGCTGGTGACATTGCCTTTGTCTTTGGCTGCCTGCTCCCTCCTCATCTCTTGGAGGCTCTGGAGGACTTTGACGAACCTAGAAGACATGGGGAACAAGCCTGTGAGTTGCCATCTGGGCACACGGGTCCAGTTGCCCAACAGGATCTGAGCCACTGGGCTTCCCCCTGAGCTGGTGTAACGGGGTCCACTCCAGGGGTGACTGTAATGCTCTGGAGCCCCTTCAGCCCCATCCGTCTCACTTTGGGCAGTCCCCCTCATCCACCACGCCATGACGTCTTCAGTTCTTCAATAAAGGGAGACTGCCCCAGGGCTTCCCCAGCCTGACCTTGCTCTCATGAGCACGGGGGTCCATGGTCATTGCCTTACAGGCCAGGTATGGGGCTCCAAACTCCCTTTTACTTCACACCCATGCCTTGCAGAGGATACTACTTCCTGTTGTCCCCTGACACGCGTCACCACTACTGAGACTGGGCCATGACAGGGGTCCACATTCCCCTTTGAGCTGAGATCACATGGGGATTGTCCTTGCCTGCCGGGGTGACCAGAGCGGTCACTCACAAACCACCGGGACATCACCTCTGCACCTGAGAACCAAGAGCAGAAAGCTCAGTCCAAGGGGGGCGTCTGCTCAGAACAGACCAAGCTGCTGGTTCAAAGCACAGTAGCCCCTGGGCATCCCCACCCCAGCATCATCTCATGCTGCCCGGCATGAACGTTCCTACCTTTCAGCCAGCTAGGCCTGGACTTAGGCTTCTTCAGGGCCTTGTTCTCGACCCAGTCATCCTCAGGCCCCGCAGGAGGGATGAGTAGCTCGGACTCCATGCTGTAGGACTTCCCATCTGGTGCCCGACTGGAGGTGGGGGTGTGGATCCTGTGGGGGTCTGAGGTCCCCAGGGGCCTGGTCTCCTTCATTGCTCTCTTTCCCAGCCAGGTCATCGCCAGCTGCTTGGCGTATGATCCTGATAGAAGGTGCTGCACGGTCACTGGCTTCCCAGGGACCAGGGCCTGCAGCAGGAAGTCCTCCCCCAGGTCTGAAGGGCACGGATGGAAGACTGCAACAGGTGGCAGTGGCATGTCAGTGAGCAGCCCCTTTCCCCGGGCACCAGACACCTGCCCACACACTGTCCCAGCTGGCCTGAGCCCAGCTCCTGGCAGCCAATGCCATGGAGTCCTGTCAGGCACCCACGCAGCCCCAGGCACATCCTGTCCCACACAGCTTCTGGGAGGGCCTGGAGCGAGGGGTCAGGCAGGGCCAGGGAGCCACAGTTCCTCTGGGCTGAGCCGGGCAACAGGTGGGTCTTCTCCTCTATAGACCCACCATGACCAGGACCAGAGCGGGGCCCAGGACAAGGCCCCTTTTCCCAGAACAGCCGCCCGGCCTGTCCCGTCCCCCACCACTTACCACTGCTCCGCTCGATGGGGGTCTCCAGGGCGAGGTGTCCCACACGGCAGATGTACTCTGTCCCCTGGTCCCTGGATGTCCAGCGGGTGAGTCTGGTCTCCTGCTGGAAGCTCTTCCCATCCCGTGCCAGGACGGCCGTCCCGGGCTCCACCCTGCACTCAGACGAGGCGACCAGGCCGGGAAATGCCCCGTGATGCAGCAGCTCAGGATGACTCCCTTCCCCTTGTCCATGGACTCAGTCTGGGAGATTTTGGACATGTCCGGGGGCCGCAGGACACCTGGGGAAGGGAACAGGCAGAGGCAGGGACAGGCCCCGTCAGGGGAGCCGCGGCCTGGCAGGGGCTGCTCCCCGGCCCCTCACACACCACACAGACCCAACACCCCTGCAGCGGGGCTGGGACCCCAGGACACGGCCCCTCCTCACCCGCGGCCCTCAGGCTGAGCTCTCTCTCGCTCGGGGGCTCTCCGGGGCCGTGCTGGACGCACACTCGCACTCGCAGCTCCGGCCGGGTCAGGCTCCGGCTGGGCACTCTCCAGACGCTCGTCGCAGTGAACGTGCCGTCCGCGTTCCTGTCTATCTGCGCGGGGTCTTCCCTCCAGCTCCCGGCCCCGTCCCAGCCCCACTGGATCGGGGGCACCTCCCTGGGGTAGAAGTTGTGGAGCTGGACAGCAAACGGCACCTTGTCGCGGGGGTCCCACTCCGGCAACACCTGGATCTCAGACACCTGCGGCCGGGCTGGGGGGACAGTGGGGGTGTTAGTGCGAGGGAGTGATGTGATCCTGCTTGGGAGTGATGGAAGGTTGCTCCCCCAAGCAGATTGGTGGAGGGGTGGGGAGGTGCTGTGAGGGCTGGGTGAGCCTGCCACCACCACAGTTGGCAGCTCCAAACCTTGGCAGGTGCTGGCCTATCCCAAGGCCCATCTTTTGTGTTAGCAGCAGGCCCTAGCCACACCTGGAGGTGGTAGCAGGGGCACTGGGCACTCACCCCACACCCTGATCTCTGAGGACACTCGCTCCTCTCTGATACATTCAACATCATGGAGGAAGATGCACCGGACCCGCACCCCATCGTCCTGCAGCGTGGGGGTGAAGGTCAGGGAGGACGTGAGGCGGGTCCCAGCTCTCTCCTCGGTCACTCTCCAGGCCTGGGGGAGGGCAGGTAACAGTGGCTGGTGCTCGGGGCTCTCTTGGTCCATGTCACTCTCAAATGACATCCTGTCCTCACTGTGGATCCTCTCCCACATTGCAGCTACATCCTTGGGGAACTTCCCCTCCATGGAGCAGTGCAGAGTCACCTCCCAGCCCTTCTGGCACCGGTCTGGTCCCTGGACCTCTGAGATGGAGTAGGGGACTGCCCAGCCTTGGGTCCAGAGCACTGGAGATACAGGAGGTGGCCCAGGATCATATGGAAGACATCAGTCTGAGCTAGGTACTGGGAAGTGAGGAGGTGAATCCTGCCCTGGGGTGGGCAGGCCTGTTGCAGGAAAGGTCTCTGCACACCCAGGTCCATCGCTGCCCATCCTCCACCCTCTCTGGCCTATCCCCGCCTGTTTTGGCCCTGCAGACAAGTGGCATTTTCCCGCTCTACCTTTCCTCCTCTTCTTCCAGAAATAGGCTGTGACAGTCATGGCTCCTACTCCCATCACAATCACCAAGAGAACTCGGATCCAAATGCTGGTGTAAGTCATTGCTGCAGCTGGTAGCATGAAGAAAGAACAAGGCAGAGCTCAAGCTGGCAGCACGGCTCCAAGGAGAAAGCAGGGTCTTACCTGAGATCCCCAAACCAGTCTGAACCCAGGGCAGCTGCAGGGCCAGGGCACAGGCACAGCCCTTATCTCCCCTGTTTGTTTGTTTTTTTCTTCAGAAAATTATATTTCTAAACAGACAGATGATAGATAGATAGATAGATAGATAGAACACTAAACTTTACCAGTCTTGAAGACCCAAACCACAGTTTCAGAAACATACACCCATTAGAATACTTGCTTCCTCACACCTGTGCACCCTCACTCCCATTACAATAGTCACACCTGTGCTCCTGCACACTAGTCTGCATTCCTTTCACCATTACATTTGCACTTTCCCTTTGTTTTTCCCACTGGACACCAGTCTTTAAGCTTTTAACTCATGTCACAATTACTGGTGTCACTGTTGCTGTCATCCCCGTCACTGTCACTCTCCTCATCATCGCTGTCACTCAAGCCGGCCAATTCGCTTTCTTTCTCTCTGTCTCAGCTCTCTTCCCCAAGGGGGTGGTCTTTGAATCTTATGGCAGTGGTCTGTCTGCCAGAGGATGTTGCCACCTCTTCTCTATCCTCTCTTGCTGTTTCCTGCTAGTAGGACTGCAGCTCACTCAGTCCCAGTTTCACACAGTCCTCGACTGAGAGTTTGTGTGCCTGTACATCAGGGGCTCCTGGTCTTCCACAGAGCACTTCTGATGCAGGGGATGACATGACTGAAAGGGGGTTGTCAGGGTCCCCTGGTCTTTGGTCAGGTGTCTGTACAGCGCCACTTCTCTTGTCACCAGCCTGACCCCTGTTACACCCAGCAGAGCCAGTTTATCTTCTTCCACCCCCTGCTCCAACTCCCCTGGTGTATGGACAGACCCATAGAAGAGGGTTGATGGGCTCTGCTCTATCTTTGGAGTAGTTGGGCTATCCTCTCTGCCCGTCCCTGTATCTCAGTCCTTGCATGGGGAGTACTTCATGGCCTATTTGCCAGTTCAGGTTTCATTGTTTCATAGTTTCATAGTTATTAGGGTTGGAAGAGACCTATTAGATCATCGAGTCCGACCCCCTGCCCTGGGCAGGAAGAGCGCTCAGGTCAGATGACCCCAGCCAGGTGTCTGTCCAATCCCCTCTTGAATATTTCCAAGGAAGGGGACAACATCACCTCCTTTGGAAGCCTATTCCATATTTTGGCAACCCTCACTGTAAAGAACTTTTTCCTGATGTCCAGTCTGAATTTGCTCTCTTTTAACTTGTGTCCATTGTTTCTAGTTACCCCAACGGTTGCCCTGGTAAACATTGTATCCCCCACTTCCTGGTGACCTGCTGCCCCTCCTTGATGAGATTGTAGGTGGCCACAAGATCACGTCTCAGCCTCCTCTTGTGGAGGCTAAAGAGGTTCAGGTCTCCCAATCAGTCCACATAGGGTTTTTTCTGTACTGCTTTACCCAGACGAGTGACCCTCCTCTGAACCCTCTCCAGGTCATCCACGTCCCTCCTGAAGTGTGACGCCCAAAGCTGGCCACAGTACTCCAGCTGTGGCCTGACCAATGCTGCAGAGAGGGGAAGTATCACCTCCCTAGACCCATCTGTGATGCACCTACTTATGCAAGAAAGAGTGCGGTCAGCTTTACTTATCAACTCATCACTTTGGTGACTCGTTCATTTTGGAGTCGATTATGAGTCCGAGATCCCTTTCTGCAGCTGTGCTGCTTAGATTGGTCCCTCCTGGGATAGATGAGTGTTGAGGATTCCTCCTCCCCAGGTGCAACACATGACACTCATCCTTGTTAAACTGCATCCTATTCTGTTCAGCCCATTACCCCAGCCTGTCCAAATCCACTTGGATTTGCTCCCTGCCCTCTAGTGTGTGCACCTCCTTCAGAGTTTAGTGTCATCAGCAAACTTGGACAGGGCACTTACTACTCCCTCATCCAAGTCACTGATGAAAATATTGAACAGTACTGGTCCCAGGACCGAGCCCTGGGGCACTCCGCTGCCCACATTTCTCCAGGTAGAAACCAACCCATCCACCACTGCTCTCTGGGTGTGTCCCATAGGCCAATTTTCCACCCACCAGACTGTGTAATAACCTACACTGTGGATTTTAGTTTATTTATAAGAATTGGGTGTGACGCTGTGTCAACCGTGTTTTTAAAGTCTAGGTAAACAACATCTACCTCTGTTCCCTCATCCAAGCGTTTTGTGGTCATAAAATGAAACGAGGTTGGTCAGGAAGGATCTGCCTGCTGTGAACCCATGCTGATTGCCCCTTAACTTTATTTTATCCACTGGTCCCCCGCAAATGGGATATTTAACTATTTTCTCAAAGGTCTTGCCAAGAACAGAGGTGAGGCTAACTGACTGGCCTATTGTTACCTGGTTCCCCCTTCCTCCCCTTCTTGAAAATAGGGACCACATTGCCCTTTTTCAGTCCTCTGGGACTTGTCCTGAGTGTCACGAGTGCTCGAACAGTTGTGCCAGTGGGTCTGCTATGTGGAAACCAAGTTGAGACCCAGCAGGTCTCTGTGATCTTTGCATAGGCCTAGTGAAAGGGCTGTTGCTGGGAAGCAGGTCCATGGCCAACAGTGTGACCACCTCCTGCATCTTGCTGTGGTCAGTCTTCTCCCCTGCTTCTACCTCTGGTGTGTGACCTGGCCTCCTTTATGTCAGGCTGTGCTCATGAACCCTGCCTAACACAGGTGTCCATCCAAGTTTTCCTGGTCCTCAACAGAGCAGAAACAGATTTAGGTGGCCAGAACCATATCTCAGGCACACCAAGTCTACATCCTTGGGAGAGACCCTATGGCACAGGGGACAGGTCTCTGTGTCTGTGTCAGGACTCTATGATTGTACTGGTTGTTGGGATGTTTTATGTTGCAAGGGTTTCTGTGGATGGGTTTTGTTCTGGGAGGGAAAGGGTTAATGGGAGGGTTG
>NW_005843808.1:0-2211 GCF_000455745.1 Alligator sinensis | reverse complement strand
CTATGGAAGAAAGAGACTTGGGGGTCATCATTGACCACAAGATGAACATGAGCCTGCAGTGCGATGCTGCAGCTAGTAAAGCAACCAAAATGCTGGTTTGCATCCATAGATGCTTCTCAAGCAAATCCCGGGACATCATTCTTCTCTTGTACTCGGCCTTAGTGAGGCCGCAGCTGGAGTACTGTGTCCAGTTTTGGGCTCCACAATTCAAAAAGGATGTGGAGAAGCTTGAGAGAGTGCAGAGAAGAGCCACGCGCATGATCAGAGGTCAGGGAAGCAGACCCTACGATGACAGGCTGAGAGCCCTGGGGCTCTTTAGCCTGGAAAAGCGCAGGCTCAGGGGCGATCTGATGGCCACCTACAAGTTTATCAGGGGTGACCACCAGCATCTGGGGGAACGTTTGTTCACCAGAGTGCCCCAAGGGATGACGACTAGGTCGAACGGTCATAAATGACTACAAGACCGTTTCAGGCTGGACATAAGGAAGAATTTCTTTACTGTCTAAACCCCCAAGGTCTGGAACAGCCTGCCACCGGAGGTGGTTCAAGCGCCTTCATTGAACACCTTCAAGACAAAACTGGATGCTTATCTTGCTGGGATCCTATGACCCCAGCTGACTTCCTGCGCTTTGGGCAGGGGGCTGGACTCGATGATCTTCCGAGGTCCCTTCCAGCCCGAATGTCTATGAAATCTATGAAATCTTTTCCTGAGAGCTCCTGCCCTGGCTGGAAGCTGGGGGAGGAAGGAGACACGAGCAGGGGAGCGGGACGGAGCAGGTGCCTGTGTGAGTGCCCGGCATGCAGCCTGCTGGTGTGCATGGAGCCAGCTGCCTGGATACCCCAGAGTGGACACAGAGGGAGCCTGCCCCTTGTCTCTGGAGCCTGGGGCAGAGAAGACCTGCAGAGACAGCGGGGATCCCTGCCTGCCCCGGGCCCAGCTCTGGGCTGTGACGCCAGCTCTGGCCAGGGGTGAGAGGGAGAAGTGACAGGAGAGGTGTGTTTGAGACCTTTAGGCTTTATTCTGTTTTCCCCGGTCTCTGGTCACATTTTCCCTAAGTATTAAGGTTGGAGGCTTTTATCCTAAATTTAGCCATCTTGTAATGGAGGATCTTGCCTCCTGGGGACTTTGTACATTTGTAGCTTTGGGAAACTGGGTCCCGTCACATCCTGAGGGGCTGGACAGAGGGGAGAAGCTGGGCTTTGGTGCCAGTGGGGGAGATGCAGGGTGGGTGAGTGGGGCAGGTGCCAGCTGCACTCTGGCCCCCTTGGGTTGTGCTGGTTACTTGAGTGCCCTCAAAAATCCCTCCGATGGACCCCCACAGCTCATCCAGGGACAGGCTGTTCTCTGCAATCGTGGGACCGCCTGGAGTTTTCTGTTCCAGATGTATTCATGTTGCAGCACCCGGTTGCCCCTGCACCAGGGGTGAACAAGGCCAGCCCCAGCCCAGCAGAGCAGGGGAGCAGCACATACCTGCTATCCCGGTGAAGAGGAGAAGCAGAAACAGGCCCCCAAGGTGCAGGGCCCAGGTGTTCATCCATCCTGCCACAGTCGGCATCTCTTCTCCTGTGAGGCAGGTGGATCCCTGTGCCATCCTTTTGTGCTTTCCCCTTCCCCGTGTTGCAGGGAGAGGCTGGGAGCAGGGGCCAAGGTCCAGGGTGAAGCCGGAGCTGCTCCTGCCCCACCCCACAGGGATTTCCGGAGCTGAGGCCAGCCCTGCCCATGGACCTGGGGAGAGCAGGGGAGGGTCAGCCCTGAGCTCTGCATGGTGTCTAGGGTTCCCTCTGGTCTTGATGGCCAGGGGGAGAGCACAGAGGGGCCGTGTGCTGCTTGGGGTCCAGTCCCTCAATGCTGTCCAGGTCTCCACACTGTGGGGTCCCCAGCTGCAAGCAGTGCGGAGGCCTCCCCCAGGCCAGAGGTTGTCAAGGCTGCCCTGAGCAGGGGCAGGGTGGTATGAGAAGGATCAAACTGCCTTTTTCAAGCGGGAAGGGAAAGCTCTTTCTGCGGCCTTCCTAGAAGCAGCCCTATTTGGTCTCCCTCTCCTGAGAGGACCCGTGCAGGCCAAGAGCTCAGCGCTGCCTGCATGCTGGCCTGGAGTAGCTTTGTGCAATCTTGAGGCTTGGGACAAGGGAACTGCCTCCAAGCCTGGAGCAAGTGCAGCAGACAGGTCCTGGTATGGGCTTTCACCTGCTGCCCCCTGATCATGCAGGTGG
>NW_005843807.1:40811-43550 GCF_000455745.1 Alligator sinensis | reverse complement strand
CATCTATGAATCTATGAATCTATAAATATCCACTGATCCAGTGCAAAAATGCTCTAGTGCTGGAAAATTAAGTGTGAGAAATTAAGGTAAGGAATATTTTGGAATTTATAAAGATAACTCAGAATAGCACTCTAGTATATTGTATCACTTAATGACAAGTTGTAAACTGCAAATATGAATCTAATGTAGAGGTGGCCAGCCTGCAGCTCTGGAGCCACATGCAGCTCTTCAGAAGTTAATAGGCCTCTCCTTGAATCTTTGCACAAACACATGGTGACCAGCTTCCATGGAAAGTTGCTTCCAGCTTCCAACTGCAAAAATTCAAAGAGACACCTATTAACTTCTTAAGAGCCGCATGTGGCTTCAGAGCCACAGGTTGGCCACCCCTGAATTCATCTTTAAGTAGTCAGAAAATGAGAACTATATACGAGTCTCTGCTAAAATAGTCATCGGTACTAAAATAGAAACTAATCCCAGTTTAATATCATAGATGTTTAGAAAGACCTTAAAAAACGTAAATGCTAAAGGTTATTATCATTACTTGTCACTCTTATGTTGCCAGTCTCATGTTTCTTGAGGAATACGGTTGAAGCACTGCACTGACATCAATTAAAAGAAAAGTATTTTCCTTTTCCAGTTTCATTCTGGCTTAATTTTTAATGGCATCATTTTTTCACTAATCAAAATGGAAAGTTAGCATTGTGTATCACCAAACAGGCAATTTGACAACTCTATAAAATAAACACAGCTTTGTCACCCTCTGAAAATGCCATTTATCACTGATGTTTATGAGCCCATGGATTTAGTTGTTCAAAACAAAAATTGCCTATTTGACTTTCAATAAAGAGCTTTCATCGGCAATGACAGGCAGTCATTAAACACTTCTTTGTATCACTAGTGATAAAAACTGAGATAACCAATGTTGTATTAATATAGCAACCCTCCTACCAAGGAGGAGTGTCTAAAATTCACAATATCCTGGGATAGATGTTCAACCTTGCTCCCTTCCTTTTTTTCTCTGTTCCTGGAGCACAGAAGGATGGAAAACAAACACAGACCTCCAGACTAGTGCATAGGATATACCATGTGGCTAGAGCACCTTTGTGCTGCAGAAATTTTAAATGAAGTAAAAGATAACTTCATAGCCATTGCTTGCCAAGGTAATGGGAATGGGCCCTATGGCTACTGGAAGTTGTAACACAGATCCAGCAGGATGTCTCCAGGAGTCCAGGACCAGAAAAAGGATAAGGCTCCACTTCCACTCCCCTGTTCTCAATAAAGCAGAGTTCAGCTGGATCTGAGGATCTGCTTCCTTGAATACTGTGTATTTCAATTGTTACCCAGAGCACTGTGATTCTGCATTCATGTTCTTGAGAAAAGAAGAAAAGGTGAGAAGTAGGGAGGAATGATCAAATCAAATCAGTTTGTTGCAGAAGGCGCAGTTTAATGCAGGAACTAATCTTTTTTTTCAGTTTTCAAGGTTGCTATTTGGTCCAGCCTTTCAGTCCTGAAACAATTCCTTTAGGGGCTGTCCCACTGAAATCAATGGGACTAATAAGAAAAGTAAGAATGGGATGATCAGGTCCATTACTCAGCTGATTTAACTGTTTTGTCTTCTTTGGATGCAAGGACTTCTCCCGTGGGGAGCAGTAGCAAAAACACTGGAACTGTGCCATGAAGAAACAATTAGGAAACATTGTTTGTCATTTTCTCTGAATATTTGAAGAGGAGTTTGCTCTTGAAATGGCTTTGAGTACTGGCATAATGTAGCACATGAAACTACAGTAATGAAATATTTTTACTGCAACAATATCACCTATGAGATTTGCACCTATATGAAAGAGAAATTTCATAATTAATTTCCCAGATTAATTCAGCTGAATTAATTACCAGAATTCTTACTCATTCCCTACTCTGTTAAATCAAGAGCTGTTGAACTGACTTTGCAGGTGGTTGCAAGTCAGCAAACACCATGATACTTACACGGATAAACTGTATTAAAACAAATGCACTGAGTTTTCAAGACAAGCACACAAAAGCTATACAATTGGTTGTCCATTATCATCATTTGGTTTTAATATTATGGCTTCTCAGTTTTCCAATGCTTAATAAATATTTGTATTTCACAGCATTCTTCTTTGATGTTATAGGCTTCATTGTGCCCAAGTTGGAACTAATTCTACAGTTTCTTTCCCATTTTTCTAATAAATCTCAAACTTTCAAATATTTCTCTAAAATCATAACTCCAAACCCTTTTTGGGGAAAGCTACCACTGACTTCAATTAATTTTTAGGTCCTGAGTTGAAGATTACTATGTATAATAATTCATCTTCAAATGTTAACAAGAACTAAACATTACAAAAAATAAAGGGCATTTCTGGTATTCCATGCTAGAAGGACTTGTTTAGAATATTCAGTCCTCACCTTCACCATGAAACAATTCATTAGTGTCTACGGTACACATTTCTTGTTCATCTGCCTCCTGTCAGGTACGGGGCTGGGAACTGACTTAGTTGTTGTCAGTGTGTTGACAAAACAAAGGATTTTACAGTGTTATCACTAAGCTTTAATTGGCCTCCAGATACTGTAAAAAGAAAAATAGAAATGGAGGCAATTTGGAACAGGAGAAAACGTGCAGCAAGACTCCAGTGCTTAAGGAGAAGGGAGCTCCCATATCTCTAAAGGGATACCATGATGTAATCCAGGGAAAAATACAAGTAGGTCATTAGGGGTCCTTAA
>NW_005843807.1:27946-40780 GCF_000455745.1 Alligator sinensis | reverse complement strand
CAGCAGAGCTAGGGAATAAAGAGTCTGGGCATCACTTTCCCATCACGTAATTAGAACCACAGAAATCCTGGCTTGACAGTTTAACAGGAGACTTTCTTGGAGAGTGATCTATCTAGATACTGCCTGGCCTGTGACCCGGTGGCACTTTGCTGGGAAGTAAGAGATGCAAATTCAAATCCCTTCTATATGAGGGCAAGGGATGGTTAGAACTAGCATTTGCAGCTTCTTGGTTCAGTATCTTAACCACTGGGCTAAAACATGGGACGGTCCCTTCATCTGACATTGACGCATGCATTTTTGCCTAGTTATGATTTTGGGACTTACCTGTCTTTACACATGTACCTGGTGAGTGTACATCACTATTATGTGCCTGCATAGACAGAGCATACCCTTACTGAGAATGCTCAGTGGTTGTGTGCATACTTGGAGGCCAAAAGCCTCAAATCACAAACTGCCTATGTTCCAAAAACTTCAGCTATGTGGCTGATTAAGTGAAAAAGGAATTAGCCCTGTTTAAATCCAGAGGGGCTTTAGAAAGTTGCTATGGGAGACTTTTCTAGTGAAGTCCCTGGAGAGGTTTAGTTACAGCCAGAGCAAGCAGCACATGGCGAAAAGTTTGCATTTTACTTCTTAACAATAATTTTGTGCCTCCTGTGCAGATTTGAAGGGCAGTTAATAAGTGTACATTCAAAGGGTGCATCATTTGTGTACAGGCTAGCCTTTTCCCTGCTTTTCTGGATATAGGGCCCAATACAAAAAAAGAGTTATGGACATGAAGTAGGACTAAGAGAGAACTGAGGTGCCTAAGTCCAAAATTATAATCCTGAAAACACCTGGAGGCACCTAAGCTCCACAGAATCATGACTTCTAGACTTCAATGTTCCCCAGGCACCTGGACTGGCATGTACATGACTTCCTGGAAAGACCCTGCCTTGACAAGGCTGAGCTATTTTGTTTCTGGCTCTCGCCAAATAAAACTGGCATCCTGAAGATAGGTGTTCTTCTGTCTAAGTATCCCGAGGAACCCAATCCAGGAAGCATTCTCAGCAAACATCTCAAACCCAGATGGAGCCACCAGTTTCTTTTACAAGTAAAGAATACTCTCTCCCACTGTGAAATAGCATCCAGTAATAAGAATACTTTTCCGGGATGTGAAAGGTCCAGGTTTGTTTCTCTTACTCATGTCTGAGAGGAAGTAAATGGCAATTCCTGTTGAAATGTGCTAATCAGCAGGTTATTGTCTGTTTTCTGTAAGGACACTTTCCATTCCCCCACCGTCCAGCACATTGCAGCCGTGCCGCTGAACAGAATACAATTTTAGGCTGTGTGAGAGGAAATATATGGGAGCAGGACTCCATAGCACTATGGCTAGTGCACCCTTATGGAAAGAGGGGTCCTGGTTTTCAGTCCTACTCACAGGACTGGTTTTGTATTTTACATTGAACAGCCCCTGGATACAATAAGCCCTTTATTGGACTTATCTGTTAACTCCTCCAACTCTTTTGAGTTTCTGAATTGTCTTTAAAGATAGTTTCTGGGCTTGTGGAAACAAAATCCGCACAAAGAAATAGACCCCATGTCACTGAATACGCCCTTTCCCATCAAGCTTCCTCCTTGTGGTGATGCAGAGGGTCTATGCAAAGGTCAGGTGAAGGTTACTGAGCCACAGGTGACCTTGTGGCACCTTAGATGTTAAGTGTGAAAGGGACTGCTGAGGGGAGAAGTGCAGCCAGAGGAGGAGCTGCAGTCTGGCTCACTGGATACAGATGTGTGCCAGGGTCTCTATCTTGCCACAAAACTAGTAGGTCTTGGGAGCACTCTGTTAACCACCTTGTGAATATACCAGTGACCTTCCTCATATAATGGCTCCAAGGAGTTGGACAGTGTAATGGGGTCCCTACCCCCTTATTAGGGATGCCGAGTCCTCCCTTCCACTGCCAGTTCATCCCTTCCCTTTATAGTGTTCCTTTCTCTGCTTTCTTTTGCCTTTGCCCCCCATGTATGTATGTATGTATGTACGTATGTATGTTTGTATGTATTTCCATAGAAAACAAAGTTTGATACAATGTTATTAATTTAGATGTGGTCTTTTGAACTCAGACAGCTTTGACTTCTTCCTAATTCCCCCTCGTTTAAGGTGATTTTTACACACGTTTGCAAACAATCCCACATCCTCCATCAGAACCCAGAATTATGCTTGAGAGATTTCAGAAAACTGTGATCACATTCCCTGTCAAATGATGTTGTAGCCCAGTAAGTACCATGTTGCTCCACAGCAATCATAAGTGAACAAAGGACAGTAATATAGACTCTGTGAGGATGAATTCCATATGAAGTTATATTGGTACCATGTACCCAGAAAATGATATGATATGGGAGGAAATATCTACTTGCTTCTGAAGGCATGGGTTCTCAACCTTCCTCAGCCTGAAGGATTTGTTCCTTCCTGCCAAAAGATTGGCCTAATCACTAGATTTGGCTGGAGCAAAGGAAAGGCATTGTTTTCTCCTCCTTTTGACTATGTGACACTGCAGATGGGAGAGTTATAGGGGCACAAAGAGGGAGGTTGAGTGAAAATATCTGGAGATAGCCTAGTGGTGAGGGCCCTCCCCTGGGAAGGAATGTCCTGAAATCCACTTCCTGCTCCCAGCACTGATTATGAACTTGACAACTAAATGGTCAATGGATAAAAAAGAGAAATAAGCCTATAAGCAGAGACCAGTACCCAGAATCCCCCCTCCTTACATACATATTATGAGTCTTAACAAAAAAGTCAGGTTTCCTCTTTTGCTTTATATGCAGTCCCACTACCCTTTGAAGGTGGGGCAGCTTCTAAGGGAGAGTAGGCAGTACAGCTCTGCATGTAGCTGGGTGGCTGAAACATGCCTCTGGGAAGGAGGAGATGCTGGTTTGAATCTCCTTAAGTTGAGGGGTATAGATCTGTTGTTTCCTGTGTGTGTATGGACCCTTTGGCTATTACAGTAGGGGCCAACCTTTTGGTAGGCATGCCACAACTTAAGCTCCATGCCCTCCTGAGTACCACTCCAATCCTCTTCCCCTGCCTGATCTGCTGCTCTTGTTTTCTGCTCCCTGCCCTGTCTTCCATCATGCTACCTGCCTCCTCCCTGATCTACCAAGTGCCACACAGAGACTTCCCATGCTGCCTGTAGAACCTGAGTGGACAGAGGCAGTCATGACCCAGAGAAACAGTAGCAGAACTAAGGGAGGGCAAGTAGGGCATCAGTCCCAGGTTCTGATTATGAGGAGAATCAGAAATAGCAGCAGCTGCTGCTGCTGGCACAGCATCATCACTGGTGGCAGTGATCCAGCCACTGCTGCTGACCCATGAACCGCTGCTGCAAAGGGTGCAGAACTGCCCAGCAATGGGAGTTCAGAAAAACCTTGTCCTAGCTCTAGGCAGTTTCTTGATCAGTGTGTGAAGATCTTGGGTCATCTTTCAAGCTTCCTGACTTCAAATATTAAAGGGAGCCTGGATGCTATTCGCATTTGTTGTACTGGGGGGGGGGGGTGGGGGGTTTCCCCTGTATAAATATTGTTAAATGTAGATAATGGTAAATGAACCCCTTTAGAAACGTACTATTGTGATGTGTGACTGCTGAAAGTGTTCAGCCTTCTATTTTCCTGGGTGTACAGAGGGCTGTTCAATCTAATACTTAATCATTCAACCTATCCCAGAGCTAGCTGAGTTAGATTGTATGAGTTTAGCTCTTTCCCAAGGATTGATTTCAATAGGACTGCCCATCTGCTTAAGGTTTTCTAGATTTGTGTGAATGCCTTTCAGGACTGAGTAACAATCACAGAGTTCACAGAGAACACTGCAGCTGATACAACTCTGCTTGGAACTTTACTGACTGCTGTAAGGTAAAAAGCATGCGAGAGCCTCATTCAAAATGCACGTGTCGCTGCTTGTGCAGGCAATGAGCATACAGCAGCTGGCAGCTCCCTGGGAGGATTCCTGCTCTACAGGTGTGAAGCAGACAGAAAGTTGCACAGCTTCCTCCACTGCCTCTGCTCTCTGCCACTGTGCCCAGCACGGCAGTTCTCCCTACCATCCAAGTAGCAGGGAGCGGCAGAAGCAGGTCAATGAGGGGCTGTATCAGGATTACACAGAATGGAGAAAGGCATAGGAGAATGTCAACATGATACTGAAGTGCTGCTCATACTTTGTGCAGCATGGACCTATGGAAAAACTCAAGTGGGCAGTGACCTATCCATCCCTCCAGGGATCCAGATATGAGCCTTGATATCGCAAAACAATCCATCTCTTTCATCCCTCATTCTGAAAACATCAGGCAACTGGAATGAAAGTAAGGGACCGATTCTATTAACCCAGGGTGTGTAGATGGATTGGGGGCCCTAAATTGAAGCAATGGGTTTTTAAAAACACATCTTCAATTTAGGGCCCTGAAAACCCCTGTGCCGTGCACACACCCCACACTTACCTGCCTCTCCAGCAACAGGGAGGGGAGGGCAAGCTGACGGCAGGTGGAGTGGTCCCTGGGCTGCAAGGGGGACTGGTGCTTCCTTCTGTGGCAGCGGTGGGCACCCCCCCTCACCCTTCAAAGTGGAACCCACCCACAGGTACCCGGTGTGCGCTGTCCCAGGGGGCACTGCAGCCATGGAGGGAAGCACCAAGTCCCTGTGCAGCTCATGCATGTAGGCAGGCTTGTGGGGGGGCAGAATCAGACTTGCAGTTTTCTTGGGCGGAGCCTGCTTTCCCAGGCTGCTGCCATGCTGCCTGCAGGGCTTCCTGCAGAGCCCCTGAGCTGCACAGAGCCCGGTGCTTCACTCCATGGCTGTAGGGGCACCAAACTAAAACTCCTTGAAGGAGTTTTAGTTTGCTGTGCCCCAAGTTATTCGAGGCTCATTATGCTGAAAAATTTCCTACAGTGGCTGGAATTAATGATCAATACGCCTCGAACACCAATACCATTAAAGCGGTACAAAAGCATTTAGCCTGCTTTAAAGTGTCATGTATATACTCCCCTCATTTCGTCTACACATGGCTCCAGAGACCAATTCCTCTGAGGTGAAGGTCAGAATTCATATTGATCCTCCATGTGTGATCAAGCAGCAGACTCAGTAGTCAATATTTAAATTTGCTGGCCCACGAATTGCAGGTCCTTTCAGTACAGAGGACTTTTCCATCCGAAGGAAGAGCAACAATACTCTTCAATAATAATTTAATAAAAAAGAAAATATAATGTACATAGATCACTATGGTTTATTAAATATTTTTTTTTTGCACTAAAGAACATATTTTTCTTACTATACATATCTTACATGGTAAAAAGTTTGCCACCTTTTGATATTTTTTTTAATTGATTAAAATATTGTCCTGAAATTCAAAAGAAAAAGTCATGTTGGCTTTGAGATCCACCTGGAGATCTGTCAGTGACAATTCTGTCAGCCTGAGCAGGGCACTGTTCATTTAACACATGGCCACTTCAAGAGCTTTATGAAAACAATAGCTGTAGACCTCAATCTCCTCCTTTTATTTTCACTCAATTAATCCATAGGATTGAGTGCATTGCATCAATGTACATAAACATGAAGTATTGACAGTGGGCCAGAGTTCACTGGGACTTCTAAAGCAGCGATGTTTTTCAGTCTATCTCAGAGAGAAGATTTTGGATCAAATCTTGTCAAGGGTTTTACATTTTACTGCTGCTTGCAGATATGGAAAAAAACCCCAAAACATTTTACCATAAGAAGCAGCACATTAGTTTGACCCAACTCTGTAGCATCTGTATAGATCGGGTCCTTCAGTGAGGCTTTTTGGTGCTTTTATCTGATAGCTGATTCTATCTACTATTAGATAAAAGCAGTGAAAGCCCTACTAAAGGGCCTAATCTCTACAGATGCTGCAGAACTGGATTTAAGTCATGCTCTGCTTCTGGGCATATGCTAGGTTTGTTGCAGGAGTATACTAAATTTAATGAAAAGCATGGTTTTGTTGGGGTTTTTCCCCCCCACATCTGCAAGCAGCCTACATGTCTAAGCACCTAGAAAAAAGGAAGATAATAGTAAAAGCAATAACTGGAGGTATGTCTACCCAAGACATTTACTGCACAGTTGACTAATTAGCTGCATAGTAAACATCCTGGCGTCTACATGTGTATCTCTATTAGGCTGGAGTAAACTAATTTACTCAACAGCAGGATAGTGCTTGCCAACTGGGGCTGTTCTGACTCAGGTCTACTTGCTACACATGAATAAACTGTGGAACTTATTGCTCCAGAATTAATTGCTCCTGGGTGCACATTGAAATGGTGTGCTCAGGAGCAATAAATTCTGTAGTTTATTCATGCATCGTAATTACACATGTAGACACTCCCTGGGAGTGTCAAGTTGGTATACATTAATATAATTGGACACGCATGAGGAAGTCAGCCCTGATTTCAGTAAGATCAGATCACAAAATCCCATTGCCTTCTGCAAAACCAGGATTTTGACTCATCTGTCCCTCAGAGGGAAAATTTTTAGTAATTTACTTTCAGACTTACAAATACCCAAGAACAACTGGGTACATACCATCCCATACAGATAGTCAGCCTCTTGAGAACCACCACTTAAATGCTACTAGCCCTTCTTGCTAAGTCACAATGTGGAACAGTGCTGCTGAATAAATTACACAAGAGTTCATCCTTCCCCGATCAGCTGCTTTCTGTGCTTTGAGTAAAGATTTGCATCAACACTAAGTTTGCATTATTGAGAAAGAGTCCATAAAGGATGACAGTTCACATAGGAGCTGCTCACATTCTCCTCATTAACATTTTTCTCCCTAGTGCTTTCTTAAGGGCAGCTTGAACATCTTTGTTCCTTAAGCTATAAACTACAGGGTTCAACAAGGGAGTCACAATTGTGTATGTAACAGAAATCACGGTGTCCCCATCCAAAGTAAATCTGGATTTGGGCCTTAGGTAGATAATGGAAATGCATCCAAAGTGCACAACCACCACAATGAGGTGGGAGGCACGAGTAGAGAAGGCTTTACGTTTCCCTTCGGTGGATGGGATTTTCAAGATGGTGTTGAGGATTAGTAGATAAAACAGCATAATCAATAGGAATGAGCAAAGTATGACTAAAACACAAATAATGAAAATTATGATTTCAGCTATGTAATTTTGGGCACAAGCCAGTTTAAGAAGTGGTGCTAGATCACAAAAAAAATGCTCAATTTTATTCAGATTGCAAAAGGGTAAAGTAAATACAATAATTGTCTCTGTTGTTGAGAAAAGAAAACCAGTTACAGCTGAGAAGACCACCAGCTGAGCGCAAACCCTTTGGTTCATGATGACCTGGTAATGTAAAGGTTTACATATTGACACATAGCGATCATACCCCATCACTGTAAGCAGTATACAGTTTGTGTACCCAAAACCAAGAAAAAAACACATCTGAGTAGCACATCCAACAAAATAAATGGCCTTGTTTTCTTTTATCTAGTTTGCCAGCAAATTGGGAACAATGACAACAGTATAGCAAATCTCTGAGAAGGAAAGAATGGAAAGGAAGAAGTACATGGGGATACGGAGACTGTGATCAATCCTTATGATTGTCACGATGATAATATTTCCAGCCAGGGTAAACATATACACAAGAGAAAACACCATGAACAGCACAATCTGTAGGTCTGGAAAATTGGAGAACCCAATCAGGATGAATTCTGTCACAGTGGATTGGTTCTCTTGTCTCATTGATACAAGATGCCTGAACTGGAAATTAAATAATGGGCAATGTAATGGGAGAGAGAACATTCTCACCATAGACTCAGCTCAGGGGTACATGCAAGAAATAGTTTAGCTGCTATATGCTGCACATACACACACTCACACACACATACATACACACACTCATACCCACAGACACAATATCTACAAAAATGTCACAGTGACAGCAAATGTCTCTTAGGTCAACAGTGTTTATAAAGAAAAAGACTGGTGGACAGTAGTGAAGGCAGCTGCTTAAATACTGTACCATGGCCAGCATCTGTTTAGGGTGTGTGTGTAGATCAACGTGGGCCCTAAATTGAAGCGGTGGGTATTAAAAAACGCCGCTTCAATTTTGGGCTGAGTAAACCCCCATATTGTGCACATACCCTGCTGACATACCTGCTTGTCTGGCGGGGAGGGGAGATCAAGCTGACAGAGAGCGAAGTGGTCCTGGGCTGCAGGGGGGCTGCTGCTTCCCTCCATAACAACGGCGCCCTAACCCCCTGGTGGCATCTGCCCACAGGCACCCGGCTCGGGCAGTCCTGGGGGGCACCACAGCTGCAAAGGGAAGCACTGGGCCCCTGCGCACAGGCTCACTGCCTTTCTTGGATGGAGCCTGTCTTCCCGGGCTGCTGCCAGGCTGCCTGCAGGGCTTCCTGCAGAGCCTCTGAACTGCATGGAGCCCTCCTTGAAGGATTTTTAGTTTGCTGCGCCCCAAGTTATTTAAGGTGCATTATGCTGCCAAATTTCCTACAGTGGCTAGAATTCATGTGCAACACACTGCTGAGGTGTGCAAACACTGACACCATTAAAGCGGTGCAAAACTATTTAGCCTGCTTTAAAGTGTTGGGCACACATGCCTCTTGTTTCATTTACACATGGTTAGGTAATATGTAGCAATCTGCCCTATGCTCTGCAGCTACAGTCACTTACTGTGTCCTGCCCTATCTAAATTGTAAGTGGTTTAGAGCAGAGATTGTCTTTGTTCTCTGTTTGTACAGTGTCAAGCACAATGAGGTTCCTATTTGTGACTGGGGTTTCTGTGCATTCCAATAATACAAAACTGAATAACAACAACAACTCCATTGTAGTAGATGCTGGGGGAGATGGAGGTGCTGAAAACTGGGCAGGAGATAATTGAGGGTGGGTGGGTCTTCTGACACCTGTGGACACATGATACTTGTTTAGCATTGTGGGCAGTGTATGTGAGTGGAAGACTTTACTAAAATGTCTAGGTGTCAAAAAGTTAATGTAGGCATGTAAACTGTCACCTTAAGGATTCAGTGTCAGTAATCCAGCAAAACAGTACAGCAGTGTGCATTTCACAAAGCTATTGTTTCAGGCTGCCTGCAGATTGGTTTAAAAACACATTGGGTTTACTTTCAGATCACATTCTGAGTGTTGTCTTCTTATTGAAACCTGTCAGTCTGGCTGGCTGTTATCATCTTACTGGGTTTTTTATTGTAGCCATGTTGGTCTAAGGACATAGGCAGACAAGATTCTTTGAGTAGATGTGATCTCTTTTATTAGACCAACTGAGTAGTTGGGAAAAAGGTCTTAGCAAGCTTTTCAGCACAGTTGGCCTTCATCAGGTATTAGGGATTCTCTGCTGCTCTGCAACTCCAAGGAATGAGGGAAGCTAAAAGTGTGACAGGATGCCAGTGAGAATGTAAATAGGTAGCAATCAGGAAAACAAAAGGTAAAACAGGGAAGGGGAGGAAGGGAAACAAAGCCAAAGGTGAGTAAGGGAGACTCTGAAGTGGTGGTAATTCAAGGTTGAAAAGAGGCTGTCTGTGAAAAAGGAAATGGCTGGAAATTAGGCCTCTGTCTTCCTAATTTCTAGCCTTTTCTTTTACCACAACCAGCCTCTTTTCTACCTTGAATAACCCCCACTTTAGAGTCTCCCTTACTCACCTTTGGGTTCTCCCCCCGCCCTCCCTTCCCTGCTTTACCTTTCGTTTTCCTAATTTCTACCTATTTACATTCTCACTGACATCCCGTCACACTTTTTGTAGCTTCTTTTATTCCTTGGAGTGTCCGAACAGCAGAGACTCCCTATGCCTCAAGAAGAGTGACTGCTCCCGAACGCTTGCTAAGAACTTTTTTCCAACTACCCAGTTGGTCTAAAAAAAGATATGGAATCACCTTAGGCATTTTTGCAGTGTGGTTTAAGATGTGGGACAGCTTGGTGGTTGATGAAGATACAGAGGGAGCTGGCAGATTCTGGCTGCTCGATACAAGAAAGTCTTCTTCTGGAAACGGCTGATAAAGTTGCATGAATTAATTTCTTACTCTTTTCACAATAGGTCATATAATCACTTTAAAGTGTGCTCCCGGGACGCATCCCCAAAGCAAATATGTCCTTAAGAAACGAAGGGAACTTTCCTTTCTCAGTGACAACCATTATGCTGAGGAGGGAATGCTAGAGAATCCAAAATCTATCCCTTCCAACAGACACCTCAAAGTCAATTCCAAAAATTGAGCACTAAGTTAAAAGAAATTACAAGCTGCAGTGACTCAGTAGCACACCTGTTTCATTAAAAGTCAAAACTTAAGCCAATAACCACATACCTGAGGTTTTTCTGTTTTCCTGTTATATCTGGTCCAACAAATAGTGGAACTGATTTTCTCTCTGATGCAACAGAACAGCAACTATGGACAAAGAGTAGATTCATAGCAATACACACTGTTTAACATAAAATATTCATAACTGTATTTATTCATTTTTAAGCACTGTAAAAACACTGGGTCTTAGTCTTTGACATAGAAACAGAAAATAGTGATGCCAGACATGAATTATTAAATCTCTACCAGGAGTCAGACACACCAGTTCAAATAAAAAAAAGAACTAAATCATTGAAGTCATTGAAAAATGGGGCTGGAAGGAACCCCAGGGTTTCCTTAAAACGCAGCCTCTCTAGGTAATCTGTTTCCATGAAAGCAAATGAGTATCAAACCCAGAGACTCCAGGTGACCAATCCACTCCATGTTTAACAACCCTCAAAGTGAGAAAGGTCTTCCTAATATCCAACCTAAATTTCCCATGCTGCAAACTGAAGAAGGAAAGACAAAGACCATCCTGATAGTGGATTTTGTAGAAATTAAGAACTTCTGCCAGAAACTGACCTTCAGATCAAGGCTATGGGAGTTTGCATTTTGTGGATGACACATGGACAGACATGGAGGCATATTTTGGTATGAAAACATGAACAATGACTGAGAAATATCTACAGTTATAGACAAGTATCTCCTAGCTCAGAAACAAACCTACCTTGTGTGGATGTTCTACAATGAATCATTCATCTCAACCACCTCTAGCCTTCACCTCAGCTTCCTAAGCTTTGAAAATAAAAATGTTCTTAGGTATTTGAACAAGACAAAAGAAGTATCTAAAAGGAAAGTTAGAAGGGAGAATCACAGTTACACATTTCTGACTGTACAGTAAATATTAGCAATTAAATTTTGGGGGCAGAATGATTCTTCTGAATGCTGGAAGTTCATAGCAACCCCCCCTATTTAAGCCTTGGTACTGTATTGAGCATGTAAACATCCCATTAAATCCTGTGAGGCCTGGTCCTTATGGCATCCCATCCCTCTTGCATTATTCTCAAAGGGAATTCTAAAAATATACTGATCTTCCTCATCAATAATCAGTGCAGAAAAAACAGCACACTAAGACCAATTTAGTGTGGGTGACAGAAAAACCTTGAGTTCTCAATCTAGGAACCAGATAAGTATTACACTAGAGATCAGAACTGCACACAGTATTCAAAATGTGGGTGCACCACGGATTTCTATAATAGCATAATGATGTTTTCTATTTCATTTTCAATTACCTTCTCGATGCCCAACAATGTATTGGTTTTTATGGTCACCACTGCATACTGAACTGATGTTTTTAGAGAACACTATATAATGACCCCAAAGTCTCTGTCCTAAGTTGTAGCAGCTAGGTCAGAACCCAGCATTATGTATGTATAGTTGAGGGGGTTTTTTTCCTCGCATGCAATACCTTGCACTTGTCAACACTGTGTTAACAGTCATAGTTTGGTGAAATCTTTTTCAAGCTCCTTTCTATGAGCTTGGGACTTGACTATCTTGAATAATTTGGTATCATCTGTAAACATGGAGATTTCATTGTGCACCCATTTTTCCAAATCATTGATGAAAATATTGAACAAAACTGAGCCTACCGCATTTCCCTGCAGGATCCCACTTTTGACCTCCCTCTATCCTGAAAAGTACCATTTAGCCCTATCATTTGCTTCCTTTCAACAAGTTCTCAAACCATAAAAAAGCTTCCCTTCAATCCATTGGCGACTCAATTTTTTCAAAAACCTTTGGTGAGGGACCCTGACAAATCTTTAGAAAGTACAAATATATCATCTCAACTAGATCCTCCCTTGCCCATATGCTTGTTAACACCCTCAAAGAATTCCAGAAGATTGATGAAATGATTTTCCTTTATAAAAATCATGCTGACTCTTCCCCAACAGGTTGTATTTGTCCATGTGACTGCTGATTTTATTCTATATTATAGATTCTACCAACCTGCCAGGGATGGAAGTGATACTCACTGGTATGTAGTTCCCAGGATCACCTCTGTAATCTGTTTTGAAGTTGGATGTTATGTTAGCAACACAGCAGTCCACTGGAATAAAGAGTGTGTGAAATAATAGATTACATGCTATTGCCAACAATTCTGTGATTTCACCTTTGAGTTCCTTCAGAACTCTTGGATTGGTCTTGGTGACTTGCTAGTATTTAATGTATTTAATGCTTCTAATCCTTCTTCATCTCTTCACCTGTCTCTGAAGTATTTAGAATTTACATGGGTATTGCAGGGATCAAGTGCACAAAATCAACTAATAGCATTTGCAGAATCCCTTATCCCTGACCTCTAGCTCTCTGCGCCCCACTTCCTGCCCCTACTATATGGAATTAGAGCCAAGCATTCAATAAGAGGCAAGCAGCTCACAGGCTGGTTCCTGGAAGGGCTTTTTTAACAGCTTTGGTGCAGGGTATAAGTTCATAGATTCATAGACAGATGCTAGGGTCGAAGGGACATCAACAGATCATTGAGTCCAACCCCCTGTCC
>NW_005843807.1:22616-27915 GCF_000455745.1 Alligator sinensis | reverse complement strand
AGTCCTGGGGACCCCAGCCAGATGCCTATCCAGCCTTCTCTTAAAGACCCCCTAGGCAGGGGAGAGCACCACCTTCCTTGGAAGCCCATTCCAAATTTTGATCACCTTTTCTGTGAAGAAGTTTTTCCTGATACCTAGTCTAAATCTGCTCTCTTTCAGTTTGTGACTATTGCTCCTTGTTACCTGAAGAGGCGCCCTGGTGAACAGAGCATCTCTGGTTCCTTGCTTTGCCCCCTAATGAATTTGTAGGTGGCCACAAGATCACCTCTCAGCCTTCTCTTGCAGAGGCTGAAGGGGTCCAGGTCCCTTAGTCTCTCTTCATAGGGCTTGGCCTGTAAACCCCTAACCATATGAGTGGCCCTCCTCTGGACCTTCTTGAGATTATCCACATCCTTCTTAAAGGATGGCGCCCAGAACTGGACACAGTACTCCTACTGTGGTCTGACCAATGCTGCATAGAAGGGAAGTATCACCTCTTTGGTTCTTTTTGTCTTTGGTTCTAGTTGTCTAAAGTGCAGTTAGCTTTGCTCATGATTTGATCACACTGACGACTCATGTTCATCTTGGAGTCCACTATGGCTCCAACATCCCTTTCCACTTCAGTGCTGCTGAGAGGGTCATTCCCCAGCCAGTAGGTGTGCTGAATATTTTTACGCCCTAGATGCAGCACTCTGCACCCAAGGCATAATAATAACTCTAAGTTATAGACAGAGAGTTGTGGCTTACATGGCTCAGGCTGACTGAGGGTGATTCTCTGGGCTGATTCTAAAAATCAGATTAGTGACGCCCTCAATTTCATATGAAGCTGAAGAAACAGTAACTGAAATAACTAGTATTGCATTAATGTACCAATTTTAAAGATTGGGGTGTAGGTGGTCAACCAGAGTTTGGGGGTACTTCAATAGTATGGTGAGTGGAAGCCAGGAGTTCAAAGCTGGAGTTGCAAGCCAAGGGTTCAACAGCAGAGTCACGGTCAGGACAGTTACAAGGAATAGAAGTTGGAAGGTCCAAGACAGGACTCAGGCAAGGAAATCTACAACAGAGGTTCAAAGAATATTGTTGTAGCAACAATACCCTGCTGTAAGGGACAGTTTTACAGCCCTCCCATCAGGGGCTAGTGACCCCCATTGGCCCTCCCAGATCACCTGATACTCTGATAGGGACCTAATGGGATGGCCCATGCTGGGCTACAGCAAACATGGGTCTAGCAGCCTGGTATTGCAGCTTGATCCTTGGCCTACAGGAGCCATGAATCTGAATTTAAATCCCAGGGGTTCTGACAGTAGAGTTCTCAATAAAGGGCATGTGACCACCATCTACCCCAGAGGCAGGCAATTATTTTGGCTGGAGGGCTGCTTAATGAGTTTTGGTGAGCTGTCGAGGGCCACAAGGGCAGCCCCACCCCCTGGTCACCATATTGGAACCAAAAGTCCCACCCCCTAACCTCTGACCTTTGCCACCAGAAGTCCCTCCCCTTACCTCTGGAAGTACTCCTTTTAGGAAGGGGATTTGCTATCTTGTAACTGGGGGAAAAAAATCTAATTATATACTAAAAATCAAACATCCATAATAATATTTTTTTTTCCCCCTCTGGATTTGTGTGTGTGTCTGTGTGTGTGTGTGTGTATAGAAGTGATTGCATAATAGCTCAAAATGAAGCCTTACTCTTGTGTATTATAGGCTGTGTGGAAGGGTATGTAAGGTATGGTGGGTGGGTATGGGGTTTGTAGGGGGCTGTGGTGGTGTGTGGTGTGGATATGTGTGTATTAGGAGTGTGAGGGGATGTGTGGATGTGTGTGGATGGGTGTGGGGAAGGGTGTGTGGGTGGGTATGGCGGGTGTGTGGGGTTGTGTGAATGTGTGCATGGGTGGGTATGGGGGTTGTGAGGGGCTGTGGGGTATGTGGAGGGGGATAGTGGCTGGGTATGTGTGTGTTGGTGTATGCATGTAGGAGTGAGTGGGGCTGCCCCCAGTGGCAGGGCTCTCCCCAGAGGCATGCAGATATGAGTGTGCAGGGTGTGGGGGAGAGTGTGGGTGGACATGGTGTTTATGGGATGTGTGATTGTGTTTGGGGGAGGGTATGGTTGTGGGGTTTGCAGGGCAAAGGGTTTGAGGATATGTGGTATATGCATGAGAGTGCCCCTCCCTCCACCTGCAGGCACCCCCCCTGAGCCAGAAGGCACCTGCCCCCCATCCCACAACACCCCAGAATCTGCGCACCCTGTGGTGCCTCCCCTGCCACTGCCAACAGTGTGTAGACCCAGCACAACCTGAGCCCGCTCTGCACTGCCTGCCCACGGTGTGCTGCTTTCCCTGGGCATGCAGCACAGCTCATTCTGGCTGCCAGTGCTGCTTGCTGCTGGCCCCAGCCCTGTGGTACTGGCAGGTGCTAGTGTGCACCACCTTGACCCTGCGTACCCCATGCCAGCTCCAGGCTCACTCATCCAGGCTCAGCAGTGGCAGCAGCAGCTGGGCAGAAATTGTTGTTCAGTGTAGGGGGAAAGTGGTCTCTTACCCTGGCCACCATCAGGGGGTGCAGCCACCCAAAGCCCACTCCTGGTCTACCCCCTGGTTCCAGATGATGTTCCATTTACCAGTCCAGAAGAAGCAGTGCCAGCACAACTGCCTTATAGTGAGTAATTTGTAAAACAGTAATATGTAAGAGAGACAAAAGTCTTTCTCTCAGGACATATATTTGCAAAGAATATTTACACCCTCCATGGCTAAAGAGAAAGTTCCCAAAATCAATGCAGAACACTGGGATAACACCAGCTAGTATCTGAACTGTGGGGGGACAAAGCAAGGGGAAATCATGAAGGTATTGTCTAAAGAGAACCATATGAGTTAACTTTCTTATGTCAAAGAAATGCAAGGATGATAGGCAGAACTAGACTTGATACTTTATTGTACTTTAGTAGAAAATATGAACTAGGCTCAGAGCAATCTTGATTGCCATTTATAACTCACTTCTTGACTGAGGGTGTAAACCCTGCCCCTTTGGCTATAACAAAAAGCATGTAAATGAAATGTCTCTTGCCATTGGTACAGATATTTATTCTGCTAGATAAGACAGGCCACAGGTGGCAAAGGGCACTTTGGGAAAGTCAGTGCCAGAGTGTGTATATGAGACAACAAGGTGGGTGTGCTTAAAGAATGGTCCTGGTACAGGTTAGAATGTGGTGACAAGAATGATGACACTGGTAAATAGACCTAGGATAAATATGCCTGCTTGCTGCATAGTCACATTCCCTGATAATATCTTCTGTCTTTGGCATAACAGTAGAATGGCAGAGCATGCAGGTCTTGTTGTATGTGCATGATATGGAGTTCATCATTTTCCTGTGTGTTGATAAAGGAGTCATGAATTGCTCCATGAATTGTGCATGTGATTCCAAGGACCTCATGATGTAAGATTTGGACAATTTTTAAATTAACATCACTACTCTCTGTCAGCCCCTACATTGTCTCTAAAGTACAGACATTTAAAAACTTTCCAAACCAGAAACTTTTAACTATCCTCACTGAGACTTATTTGCCATAACTAGATGTTGCTTGGGAGTTTGCACTAAGAGTCACCAGTGTAACTTCTTGGGGTCCCTCAGGCCTTGTTATCTTCTAAACACTGACTCCCTAATGATGTCCCAAGTGGCTCATCTTACAGTAATGCTGGGACCCTGCTCTATGCACTGTGGGAGTCACAGGTCCCAGACGTTTATCTGCTCTGAGAAAGAAAGATAATGAAATATCAATTCTTGTTTTTCCAAGCCCACAATTATGACTATTGCAGCACATACATAGCATTGTAATTTCTTATTATGTTTCACAGTCAAAGCAGTGTTGCGCTAGGTTGGGCACTCCATGGGGCAAACCCAGAGAAGGCCTAAGCACTAGCTTAGCAGATCGTGTCCACCTAAGTCAAAATTACTCCAGTGTGGTGTTAATTTCCACCCTGCATGATTTGAGGTATGCTGTTCTAAAGGGAGTCTTGTGAGTAATAACTCCATGAGTCAAGGGCCCCTTGCCTTTCCCCCATGAGAGGCCAACTTCTCTTCCACCTACTGGACATCCAAATGGACTTAGGCCCCTAATTGTGATTCTACTCCATCCTGGTCAAATCCCTGAAATACAGAAAATGGTGGGATTCTCCTCCTCAGTGCTTTTTTGTGACTCAGTCTTAAAGGAAAGAATACAGTGTGTTAAAAACAATTAATGAATTAATGAATTTTCAGGGACTTGAATAGGGTGGAATAGAATTACACTTAGGGTCAAAACCCACTCAGACACCAATGGGTGAGACAGGATTTGGCCCCAAGTGTGATTGTGGGTTGTGCTAATGCTATGATTTTGGAACAGAGCTTGAAATGCTGAGTGGCTGTGGGTCTCACATCACAGCCTTGAGATATGGACAATAACTACAAGACCTTTGGTACACTTCTGTTAAAAGCAGTCATGCTAAATACCAAGACTTGACCAAACTCTTGCAGTCTCACATACTAACATTCCTCTCTTTTAGTTAGGAATTAAATACACAGGGTGTAAGTGTAAGTACATGTCCCAGTGGAGCACTTCTGAGCACATTAGGAAGGCCAATACAGGGAATGGTATGTTGATGCTCTTAGTGGCAATGTATCAGAAAGCCCCCTTTTCCTCTTGCCTGAATTTGCTCTCCCCTCTTTGAATATGTTTTTTTCTCTTCTACCTTTTCTTCCTTCCTCTCTCTTTCACTTTAAGATAAGGAATTGTGTTTTAAAATTTGTACGTGTGCATTTTGTATCTCCCCTTGTATTTTGGTATTTTTATCTATTTGTGTGCCATGGCATTTGTAGCTTATATTTTATACTCCTCACCTTTCAACTAAATATTTTTAGTTTCATAAGTAAGTTATACATTGTGACAATGTTAACAAGGGCGGGAATCAAACTGCCCTTCTCTGTATCAGGCTGGCCCCTGAAAGAGCGAGTGAATCAGTGATTGAATGTGTAACATGGTAGCAGACAGCAATTAACACCTGGGAAACTGCAGATCAACCAACGGAAGAACTCAATAGAACACAATGTAACAACCAGGAAATCTCTAAACATCACTGATCAAGGGCTAGAAGCCCTGGCCTGAGTTAATCAACGCCAGGGACCAACTTTTGGGCTGAATATTTCCAGATCGACCGCTCCCAGAGCCCTATTCAAAATTCATCAACGGACTCCCAAACCTGCACATACATGCAGACGACCCCTGGGGCTGACAGATGTTATCCAGTAGCCACCGAGGGGGGGAAGTCCCACGAGAGTCACTGAACCCTGGAT
>NW_005843807.1:0-21813 GCF_000455745.1 Alligator sinensis | reverse complement strand
TTCCCTGGCCACCATCAGGCGGTGCAGCCACCCAAAGCCCACTCCTGGTCTACCCCCTGGTTCCAGATGATGTTCCATTTACCAGTCCAGAAGAAGCAGTGCCAGCACAACTGCCTTATAGTGAGTAATTTGTAAAACAGTAATATGTAAGAGAGACAAAAGTCTTTCTCTCAGGACATATATTTGCAAAGAATATTTACACCCTCCATGGCTAAAGAGAAAGTTCCCAAAATCAATGCAGAACACTGGGATAACACCAGCTAGTATCTGAACTGTGGGGGGACAAAGCAAGGGGAAATCATGAAGGTATTGTCTAAAGAGAACCATATGAGTTAACTTTCTTATGTCAAAGAAATGCAAGGATGATAGGCAGAACTAGACTTGATACTTTATTGTACTTTAGTAGAAAATATGAACTAGGCTCAGAGCAATCTTGATTGCCATTTATAACTCACTTCTTGACTGAGGGTGTAAACCCTGCCCCTTTGGCTATAACAAAAAGCATGTAAATGAAATGTCTCTTGCCATTGGTACAGATATTTATTCTGCTAGATAAGACAGGCCACAGGTGGCAAAGGGCACTTTGGGAAAGTCAGTGCCAGAGTGTGTATATGAGACAACAAGGTGGGTGTGCTTAAAGAATGGTCCTGGTACAGGTTAGAATGTGGTGACAAGAATGATGACACTGGTAAATAGACCTAGGATAAATATGCCTGCTTGCTGCATAGTCACATTCCCTGATAATATCTTCTGTCTTTGGCATAACAGTAGAATGGCAGAGCATGCAGGTCTTGTTGTATGTGCATGATATGGAGTTCATCATTTTCCTGTGTGTTGATAAAGGAGTCATGAATTGCTCCATGAATTGTGCATGTGATTCCAAGGACCTCATGATGTAAGATTTGGACAATTTTTAAATTAACATCACTACTCTCTGTCAGCCCCTACATTGTCTCTAAAGTACAGACATTTAAAAACTTTCCAAACCAGAAACTTTTAACTATCCTCACTGAGACTTATTTGCCATAACTAGATGTTGCTTGGGAGTTTGCACTAAGAGTCACCAGTGTAACTTCTTGGGGTCCCTCAGGCCTTGTTATCTTCTAAACACTGACTCCCTAATGATGTCCCAAGTGGCTCATCTTACAGTAATGCTGGGACCCTGCTCTATGCACTGTGGGAGTCACAGGTCCCAGACGTTTATCTGCTCTGAGAAAGAAAGATAATGAAATATCAATTCTTGTTTTTCCAAGCCCACAATTATGACTATTGCAGCACATACATAGCATTGTAATTTCTTATTATGTTTCACAGTCAAAGCAGTGTTGCGCTAGGTTGGGCACTCCATGGGGCAAACCCAGAGAAGGCCTAAGCACTAGCTTAGCAGATCGTGTCCACCTAAGTCAAAATTACTCCAGTGTGGTGTTAATTTCCACCCTGCATGATTTGAGGTATGCTGTTCTAAAGGGAGTCTTGTGAGTAATAACTCCATGAGTCAAGGGCCCCTTGCCTTTCCCCCATGAGAGGCCAACTTCTCTTCCACCTACTGGACATCCAAATGGACTTAGGCCCCTAATTGTGATTCTACTCCATCCTGGTCAAATCCCTGAAATACAGAAAATGGTGGGATTCTCCTCCTCAGTGCTTTTTTGTGACTCAGTCTTAAAGGAAAGAATACAGTGTGTTAAAAACAATTAATGAATTAATGAATTTTCAGGGACTTGAATAGGGTGGAATAGAATTACACTTAGGGTCAAAACCCACTCAGACACCAATGGGTGAGACAGGATTTGGCCCCAAGTGTGATTGTGGGTTGTGCTAATGCTATGATTTTGGAACAGAGCTTGAAATGCTGAGTGGCTGTGGGTCTCACATCACAGCCTTGAGATATGGACAATAACTACAAGACCTTTGGTACACTTCTGTTAAAAGCAGTCATGCTAAATACCAAGACTTGACCAAACTCTTGCAGTCTCACATACTAACATTCCTCTCTTTTAGTTAGGAATTAAATACACAGGGTGTAAGTGTAAGTACATGTCCCAGTGGAGCACTTCTGAGCACATTAGGAAGGCCAATACAGGGAATGGTATGTTGATGCTCTTAGTGGCAATGTATCAGAAAGCCCCCTTTTCCTCTTGCCTGAATTTGCTCTCCCCTCTTTGAATATGTTTTTTTCTCTTCTACCTTTTCTTCCTTCCTCTCTCTTTCACTTTAAGATAAGGAATTGTGTTTTAAAATTTGTACGTGTGCATTTTGTATCTCCCCTTGTATTTTGGTATTTTTATCTATTTGTGTGCCATGGCATTTGTAGCTTATATTTTATACTCCTCACCTTTCAACTAAATATTTTTAGTTTCATAAGTAAGTTATACATTGTGACAATGTTAACAAGGGCGGGAATCAAACTGCCCTTCTCTGTATCAGGCTGGCCCCTGAAAGAGCGAGTGAATCAGTGATTGAATGTGTAACATGGTAGCAGACAGCAATTAACACCTGGGAAACTGCAGATCAACCAACGGAAGAACTCAATAGAACACAATGTAACAACCAGGAAATCTCTAAACATCACTGATCAAGGGCTAGAAGCCCTGGCCTGAGTTAATCAACGCCAGGGACCAACTTTTGGGCTGAATATTTCCAGATCGACCGCTCCCAGAGCCCTATTCAAAATTCATCAACGGACTCCCAAACCTGCACATACATGCAGACGACCCCTGGGGCTGACAGATGTTATCCAGTAGCCACTGAGGGGAGGGAAGTCCCATGAGGGTCAATGACCCCTGGATTGGGCAAGCCTGAAAACTGGGGAGTCACCAAAGTCTTCCAAGGACAGGTAAAAGGCAGTGAAAAGTGACCCTCAGTGGCACCCTCTTGATCTCCAACTTGACCAGACCTGTGCAGCCAGAGGGACCAGCCGGCAACCCCCTTCTGAAAGATAACACCACGCTGAAAGAAGCCTCGATGACAGACTCCAGCACTTGTAGGATAGGTATACCTGACTCTGTAGCTTGCTACTGCATGTGTGTGTGTGTATGTGTGTGTGGGGGGGGGACCAGCCTCAAGGTTTATGGTTTAACTCATTACAGTGTTTCAATTCGCCTAATAAACCAGAATTTTAAGGATCCCGAGTTGGACATTTGTAGCCAACATTATGAGGATGGTTGCACAGGGAGGCAAGGTACTGTGTTTAGTAGTTTTAATTCCTACAAGCTTTAAAAAGTGCCGTTCAGAGATGGATTTAGATTTGACCTGAAGACCCAATAGTGAGACCTCTCAACTGGGAATGTGGAATATAAAACGAAGTGCAGGAAATGAATGACACACCAGTTATCTGTAGAGTGACAACTGGAGGCTTCAAATGAATCTTGTGACATATAAAGCATCAGGTTCTCTAGGAAGATCTCAAAGTATGTTTCACATGTGACTTCCTGGCTGGCTGCAGTGGAACTAGATGGGGATCCATTCTGGAAAATGTCTAAGCAGTTTCATTGTGAGAGGTGCTCAGAGGCTAGAAACCAGAGTGTACAACAAAAAATAGACATGCAAATCAGTATTTCTACCATGTCCAGTAGGGAGATAGAGGGAAACATACTCACTGTAAGCAAGAAGGTGCGTTCCACCATTTTTCGTCTCTTCCCAATGTACGGTTTTCACAGCACATGAATTTCAGATAGCAAAATCCTCATTGTAGGTTGTTAGTTTTGCCCTGTTCTAGTAGCATTAGGTGTTCTTATGTCTGTGCAGATTATCCTGTTCCATGAGACAAATTTCTCTAACCCATATGTTCTAAAAATTTAAGTAATGACAGAAACACTTGAATCATAGGATCATAGGAAAGTAGGGCTGGAGAGCCCCTCATAAGGTCATCTAGTCCAGCCCCCCTGCTCAGGGGAGGGTGACCAATGATACCAAACTAAGAAGTAAAATCTTAGTGAGCTCCTGAGTCAGAGGTGTCAGGCTTCAGGAGGAAGAGCACTGAGGAACATTTAAAATGGCATAAAATGTCTAATCTGCTTGGGAAATGTCATAGGCCCTTGAAGCAGGGCAGCCATTAAAGGCATGAAGAGGACATTTTAAAGGGGTAGTAATGCTGCCACTGAAGAGGCAAGCAAGTACCTAGTGTTTCACAGTAAATTTCTGCAGACTGGCCCCAACTGCCCTGACTCCTGGAGCTGTTTAAACCACACCATGATCCTTATGCTCAAAAGTGTTTTTGGCATTATGGGGTAGCATTTCAAAATATTAAATCTCGTGTTAATATGCTGCACCATTTACACTGAAGATTTTCGAAACATTTCTAACAGGATCTGGCTGTTTCCTTTTACTCACGTCTTTATCTTTCACCTCTTTGTTCAGATTCATACTGTAAGATCTTTGGGGGACAGGCTATCATTTTTGTTCTGTGTTTGTACTATACCAGGCACAGCAGGGGTCAAGCCTGTGACTACAGTTGCTAGGTGCTACAAGAAAAGCAGCAGCAGCAAATGTATTGTTACTCTAATTTTAATGAAGCTGCTTCTGTTTAGATCATGGCTGTTTTGGTGCTTCACATGGAAGCATGAAGCTAAATGCTTTTACATATATGTGGCACTTGCATAATTTCAGTTTTTGGTACTTCTGTGGATTTTCAATTCTATTTCCATGAGTGGTGGGATAGAGTTCTCTAGGAAGGTGCACTTCTGCCTGAGGTAAAATGGAAGAGGAAGAGGGTTCTTATATCCTCTATTTCAGTAAGTTATTGTCTTGAGCCCTTCCCCTTGGCCCCCTGCTGTGCAGTCATTACTATGCAGCCATGTAATTCTTGCTTTAGCTTTAGCAAGTACTAAATGACTTACATAGAAACTACCGTTACTGCGCAGTCCTGGCAGCGCACAGGTCATTTCCGAGCCTACTGTGCAGTAGCAATGAGCTACAGTGCAGTAGCTCATTGTTACTGTGCAGTAACATCGGCATCATGGTTCATGCCCGAAAATGTTAGGTCGCCGTAGCAAGGGGCTACGTCACCATAGCTCATTGCTACAGTGACATAGTGTCTCGTGTAGACGTGCCTAGGGACTTGGAAATCCAGATTCTAGGTCCCTCTCACTGCGCATGCCTATACAAGATGCTACGTCACCATAGTGATGAGCTACAGCAATGTAGCTCATTGCTACAGTGACGCAGTGTCAACAGACACAAACCATGATGCTGACACTACTGCACAGTAGCAATCAGCTATTGCACAAAAACTCATTGCTACTGTGCAGTAGGGTCAGAAAGAACCTGTGCACCACTGAGACGGTGCAGTAGTGGTGGTTACTGTGCAGTCAGGCACACATGCCCACTCAAAAGGAGTTTTGAGCTTGCATCTTCCACTACTGGTAAAATGCTGTAACCAGCAGGCCATGGACAGGTGTTTTACAGAGTACCATTTTAGAGTTCACCTACTGGACACCCAGAAGGGGAAGATATGTATTCTCAGTGGCTCTTCTGTGCATTCAAAATTACAGTTGGGAAGAGGGAGGGATTGCTTTTCATCCCATTTATTTAGCTATTTAGGTTCATGAAGACTACAGAGGTTTGTGAGTCTCTTCATAGACACAGTGGGCACATCTACAAGAGATGCTTCGAGCACAGTAGACTAATTCTACTGTGTATTAGTGTGGCGGGCAAAGCTCATGCTAATATGCAGTAGATTTAGTCTAATGCATGGTAACATCACAAAAAAAACCATTTATCTTCACTAATGCACAGTAGTACCAATTATGGAACAATTTTAGTTCTTGTCATTACAGGTATTAAACTTAATGCACCATAATTACAGTGCATTAATAAACATGTAGATGTGCCCAGTATGTGAGTAGTTAATAAAAATGGTAGCAAATGAAAATCAGTGTCAATAAGTGTGAAATAATACACTTTAAAGGGAGAATATTAACTTTTAATAAACCTTTTGCAGAGCTCTAAATGCAGCAGCTAAAGAAGAGAGACCAGATGTCTTTTCATGCAGCTGAATGAAATTTCTCCTCCGTGTGCAGTTGCAGGCAGAAAGGCAAACAAGATATCAGGAAGCAGATAGAATGGAGTAGAGAAAATAAGATAATGCTGTCATATAAATCAATATACTAATGTTGTCCGAAAAACCAAATGCTAAGGCAGGGGCTGGGGTAGATGGGGCCCTGGGGTGGGTCGTAGGATGATCGGAGCACCAGGCAGTTCATCCAGGAGTGCAGGGGGGGCTCCTGCCTCTGTGCACACCTTGGGGGAGGCACAGGCAGGTAAGTTCCCCTCGGATTTGAGCACAGGGCAGAGGCAAGCTGCCTCTGCGTAATGGGATCTGCAACCTGTTGCTGTTGCCCCGGAAGCCACACAATGCCATGTGCCTGCCACCCCCGGGCTGCGCCGTGTCCCCTGCCTGCATGGCAGCAGCAGGCACATGGCATCATGCAGCTCCCACAGCAGCAGCAAAGGCAGCAGGGTGCAGAGCCCCAGCCTGCAGCTGCAGCCCACCTCCTCCCCACATACAAATCTGGTGGTCACGTGCTCGCCCATGCCTCCCTCGGGGTGCACACAGAGGTGGGAGTCTCCCTGCACCTCTGGACAAGCCACCCAGGGCTCCAATAGTCCCACAATTGGATACTATGGTACAAAGCTTTTATAATGGAATTATTATTATTATTTCATGCCACTTCTTTGTACGGTACTATATACTTTAAGACCTTTTTGTTGATGCAGCTAGGCTGGCTCTTGTACCCAAGCAAGCATTTTGAAAAATCTGCAGTGTAAATATGCATGAAAGAAGGAGCAGAGATTTTAGAGTTTGGAGCATTAGATTAGAAGGCAGTAGAAGAAGAAGCAATATCCCAGGAGGGCTATTTCTTGGTGTAAAAGCACTGATGCTTAGCTGTGAGAATGGCCTGTATGAAACTGTGACTGTTTCTCTGAAGGGAACAGGCCTTGTGTACATTTTGTAAAAAAACAATTTAGTCAAATGAAGGCAAGAAGGATGATTAGTGGTATGGAGGGGCTTCCATATGAAGAAAGACTAAGGAGGCTAGATGCATTCAGTTTAGAAAAAAGACACTTGAGGGAAGACATAAAAAGGGTTTACAAATACTAGGGCTGTGCAAAGCAGTACTGGTTCGTTTCGATTTCCATTTTGCTGTTTTGATGGGAAAGTGTTTTGTTTCGAGTTTCATTTCATTTTGAAACCACTGTTCCATTTCGTTTCATCAAACCTGTTTCTCTGTTTCGACATTGTTTTGATGGTTCACCCATAGGCTATAATGGGGAAGCACAAAACTGCCTATAACTTTGTCATTGTTTGGCAGATTTGGATGAAAACAGCAGGAACGGTAGCTCCTTCTGAGAGCATGAAGCCTGTGAAGTTTCCAGGAGATAGGTTTAGGGGTTTCTGGGAAACTGCAGCTCAAGCTGCTGACAAGGAAAACTTGTGTCACGTGTGTGTTAAGTCACAGCAGAGTGAAAACTGCAGGCATGGTAGCCCTGCCGAGGCCATGAAGCCTTCCTGGTTTCAAGAAGATAGGTGCAGGGGTTTCTGGGAAACAGCACCTCAAGTTGCTGACAAGCAAAACTCGTAACATGTGTGACTGTGCATGTGTGTTAAGGTGCAGTCTCACTGGTGTTGGGGCCTCTTCACAACACAGTAGTGTGTCCCAATGAGGTCTCCTCCTCCCCTACAGCCTCATCTCAGTCCATCACCTTAAACGACAACAGGTAATAACTTAGTAAGCAGCACAGCAGCGCCAGCAGCATCTCAGGCAGCCAAACAGTCACAGTCAATATGAGAGCAGTCCTTCCCCCCTCTTACCCCTCCCTCTCCTTACTTTCTGTTTCCCTGCAGGAAAGCCCAGCTTCAGCTTTGAAACTTGAAATGTTTTGAAACTTTCAAAATGTTTCAACTGCCCTCGTTTTGTTTCAAGGCTGTTTTGAAGCCCTTTATTTTGTTTTGATTTCTCTGTTTCAAGCTCGAAACGAGTTGAAACAGTGTCGAAACAAAACAGCCAGCAAAATTCCATACAACCCTAAAAAATACTAAGTAGTGAAGAGGCAGTAAATAGAAAGTCATTATTTACTCTCTCTCTCTCTCTCTCAATACAAGAACTATGGGTCATGAATTGAAACTAGGAGGTAATACGTTTAAAGCTAACAAAAGTAAGTTCCTTTTCATACATTGTATAATTAAAGTGTGGGATACATTGCCAGAAGATGTTATGGAAGCTGACAGTTTAACCAGATTCAAAAAGGGACTGGACAAATTATTGAAGAAAGGTATATCAGTAGCTATTGAGACTTCAACCAAGATGAAGAGTTGGATCAAAAATTCAAATATTTTCACCATAGGGCGTGCTGTGATGTTCGCCAGCTTCTTCAAGACTCTTGGGTGCATTCCATCCGGGCCCGCAGACCTGTGGATGTCGAGACTCTTGAGGTGTTCCCTTACTTGATCTATGTCAATTGTGGGCCCATCTCCTGCCGCCTATACGTTTTGTGTCTTATCTGACAGGGTGACCCCTTGGGATGGGTGAAAGACCAATGCAAAGTAATCATTTAGGAGATTGGCCTTTTTCTGAACATCAGATGTCAGCTACCCCATTTGATTTAGCAAGAGTCCAGAGTTGCCTTTGTTTTTCCTCTGACTTCCCACATATCTGAAGAAAGACTTTTTGTTGTCTTTGATTCCCATGGATAACCAGAGTTTGGTTTCTGCCTTGGCTTTTCTGGTCTGCTCTCTACGGTGCTCTGTAGTCCTCCTTGCTAATGATTCCCATTTTGCATCTGGTGTAGACTTCTCTTTTTAGTTTGAGGAGTGTGCAGCCTCAGCCAATTCCCTACTGAATTTTTGATCCAACTCTTCATCTTGGTTGGGAGTTCTGTAATAGACTCCTACAGTTATATACCTTTCCCTATGCTCCCCCCATATTTTAACCCAGAGGGTCTCAAGACCCCCTCCAGGGTTGTTAAACTCAGTTTAATGGAAAGTGTACTGCTCCTTTATGTACAGAGCTACATCTCCACCCCTCTTCCCAACACAGTCACTCCTGTACAAGGTATAGCCTTCTTGTACAGTCATACCAGTGATAGGTGGAGTGCCACCAGGTCCTCGTTATCCCTATGAGATCATAATCATTATCACTCAGGAGAAGGGCCAGTTCCTCTTGCTCATTTCCCAAACTCCTGGCATTTGTGTACAGGCAGCTGAGCCTGCCATGGGAAGCCCTGGGCTTCCCTGTGTACTGGGACATGACCTTTCCTTGGGCTGATTTCATAGTGGGTTCCTTTGGGCTACCTAACCTGTTAGTACTGTGGGTGTTGTGACCTAGGCTAGAACTGGTTATTGACTGCCCATCCCCTGGCACTCCTAGTTTAAAGCCCTGTCAAGTAGGTCGGCCATCCTGGCTGAGAAGTGCTTGTTCCCTGTCAGGGTGAGGTGGAGGGATTGGTAGCATGATGACTGGGAAAGTCAGAGAAAGGATTGGGAAGGTCAGAGCAGTCCAGCACTGCTTGTCTCTATTGGCTTTGTTCTGTGTTGTCTAGTTCAACAGCCTTTGCAAGTGGAATTGCTCTTTCAGCTGAGGAGAGACCTGAATTATGGTCACCCTTTACCAATGGGTTTCTGGGCGCCCCTTTTTGTGCATGTGTACACCCTTCAACCTGTACATTCATGTTGCTGTTTGTCAAATGGTAGCAGATTTGGTGGATTTTCAATAGTTTTCATGATAGAAAATTTAGTGGATTAAAACCAAGAGATTTCCTCAAGTCATCTATTTACAAAATATAGCCATGTCCTGCTTCCTGGAAAAGGGCATTCGTAACTTCAAATAGGTAACTCTCTCAGTTGAAGGTCCAATGGTTTTTCATCAAGAAGCAGCCGTCTTGGAACACTGGCTCTTTTTGTGCATTCTTGAAGTGCAAATCTTTAAACACTGTTTACTGCTCTTTTCTCAGTACAGGTCTTTTCTTCAGACTTTGGAATGAGCTAGTCCATGGGTGCTCAAGCCCTAGCCCACAGGCCAAATTCAACACACACAGCCATGATATTCAGCCTGTGGGGACCCCATGGATCAGGAAATTTGGCAGTGTGGAAGCAGTGGAGTCTATCTGGGGCTGGAACCTGACCCATCCAGGCCATTGCTGTGCAGCAGGATCATGGCTGGGTCCACCCCTGCCTGATCAGATAGGGCCAGCCTGCTCCCTGTCTCTACCCCCCACAAACCCACTGCACATCTGGACTGGGGATGGGTTGCTTTGTCTTTGTCCCATGCATCTGGACTGGGGCTACTCCATGTGCCCCCCAGACATCTGGATCAGGCCCGGGCTGTTCCCCACATCCCGACTGGGGCTGTGCTGCTCCTGCCATCATTCCCCACACTTCCCCTCCTTGTGCTTCAAATTTGGGATTAGGCTACTTCTTGTTCCCATGGGCAGAAGAATTGGGGCTGGGCTGTGCATACCACCACAGTCAGACTGAGCCCCCACTTGCACTGGCCCTATATGCCAGATCAAATCCACTAGCTGGATTCAGACCATGGACTGACCTCGCACTGCCAATCTGGCCTGCAGGGTGAAAAAGTTGAACACCACTGAGCTAACCTGATTCAAAGAAATAGCTAGCTGTTCCTGCACAGTGCTCTGGACAGACTAATTTATTGGGATTATGAGAGAAGTGATTTCATAATAGGAGTAATAATATTGAGCAAAAAGCTCAATTCTAAATTACCTTTATACTGTGATACTTGTGGTTTTGTTCAAGAATAACAAAGAATGATATAAATGCCACACCTATTAAATACATATTATATATAGGCAACTGTTGAACCTCTGGACCATGGTGTATGCATACAAGTCTAGTGAGGTACCTGATGAACTCACTTGTCACCAACAAGCCCAATTTGATAGTGGCTCAGCTTATTACAAGTTTCACAGATCCATGTGTTGTCTGAGTTGGAGTCCAAGTTTTTGCACATTTATATATATATTTATTTAACACATTTAATTGATTGACATGTATATTAATATGGCATGAAAATATGAGAATACAGAGGAATACAGTTAGGCTAAGTAGGAGAGATAATTATGTTGAATGATAGAATTTTTCCATCCTGAGAACTTTCACCAGGGCTCCCTTCACCTGTTTGTTCCTCAGGCTGTATATCAGGGGGTTCAACATGGGGTTGATGAAGCGGTAAAAGAGGGAGAGAATTTTCTGTTGATGTTGTGAACTAGTCCCTGACCCCATGCACATGAAGATGGCTGTACCATAAAAGAGACCCACTGTCAGGAGGTGGGAGCTGCAGGTGGAAAAAGTTTTGCGCTGCCCCTCAGCAGAGTGGATGCACAGGATGGCAGCCAGGATGTGCAGATAGGAAATGAGAATTAGGCAGAAGGGGCACAGGAGAAAGAACACACAGACAGTAAAGATCATAATTTTGTTGATAGTAGTGTCAGCACAAGCCAACTTTAAGACAGCCAGAATGTCACAGAAAAAATGGTCCACTTGCCTGGGGCCACAGAAGGGCAACCGCAGGGCCAGACCTGTTTGCAGTGCCCCAAACAGAAAACCACAGACCCATGAACATGCCACCAGAGTGAGGCACACTCTCCAGTTCACAATGAGACTGTAGCGCAAGGGGTGACAAATTGCCACGTACCGATCATAAGACATCACTGTCAGCAACAGACACTCTGTTAGGGCCAAGGTCAGGTAGAGGTATATCTGTGTCCCACATGCAGCAAATGAGATGGTTTTTCTCTGGAGAAGGAGGCTCCCCAGCACATGGGGGACATTACTGGAAGCATAGCATAAGTCTAATATGGAGAGATGGCAGAGGAAGAAATACATGGGGGTGTGGAGTTGGGGATCCAGACAGACTAGCACAAATACAAGTGCATTTCCAGTCAGTGAGGCAACATAAATGACAAAGACGACCCCAAACAGGAATAGCTGCACTTTTGGCCCTGTAGAGAATCCCAACAGGATGAATTCTGTGACGAATGTTTGATTTTCCATTTTAGACAGAGTTGTTCAATGCACAGACCAGCATTATTAGTATCTGGAAGAAGAGAAACTGAACATGTGAAAATAAGGCAAATATCAAGTTTTGATCTCTTGATAAACACCAACTCATTTACATTTATTTACATTTCACATAGATCGTGATCCTTCCCCCATGGACTTCACTGGGAACTAAATCAAGCTACCAATATGGAAAGGTATGTAAATGGTAATCGCATCACTTCCTGTGCATCAAGAACTGTGTGCAGCCTTGTAAAAACATTCCTCACAATCTTGTCCAGAAACATTTTTTCTTTTGACTGGCGAGAAGATAATATTTCAATTCTTTTCTTGGTGAGATGAGTGAATGTTTTTATATTCAAAGCAATACATTTTCAAATAATTCTGCAAAGCTGTCTTAGAAGCGTAGAAAAGTAGGTTTGCATGGAACATCAGGGTTCATTTAATTGAGCTCACTGATCCAGGTAGGATCACCCCTGAACAATTCACTCCAGTCAAGTGTATGCCTAGCCTATTCTTAAAAATTCCCAAAGAGAGAGATTCCACAACCTCTCTAGGTGGCCTGTTCCAATACATAACCACTAGGGCTGTGTAAAGCTTCGGGTGTTGATTCAATTGGGAGGAGATTCAGCCTAATTCGGCGGCCTAATCTCCAAATCCGAATCGAATCAGGAGACCAATTAAAAGGTCCAAATCAATTCAAAGCTCTCCAAATCAATTTGGAAATGATTCAGAGAGCTTCAGAGTTTCAGGCAGTCCCCGCTCACTGGACCTGGACTCCATGCTGGTAAAGCCCAGCACTCACCAGCTGCTGCAGTGGCCTCGGTGCTTCTGGTGGCTCATGGCAGAGCCCCCCCACACTTCAGGGCAGTGGGAGGCAGCAGGGATGGCCCCCCACCTGGCAGAAGCCGGTGAGTGGGGTCTTTTTTTTTTTTAAAGAGCTGATCCGCTCTCTGGTCCACTTCCAGTTTCACCGCCCAGCACATGCCCCCCCGCCCCTGCCCACGCTCCTGTGGGACACTCCATCTACCCCAGCATTGCAGCATTCACAAGCCACACCTGGTACCTCAAGGTATGTAGAAAAAACATTTAAAGCTGTGTCTATGGCTGAATCACTGTTTCTACGAATCAGCATCGAATCTTCAGATTCGGATTGGGCCAAATTGAATTGAGGACAGTGATCCAAATCAATTAATCGAATCACTGTCCCTGATTCAGGCCAAATCTGAATTGAATAGGTCCTATTTTGCATAGCCCTACTTGTGACTGCCTGCCTCCCCAACCCACCAATCCATATCTCCAATGCACCCCCAGCTAGAACAGGGAAAGAAGCCAGTCCTGCCTCATCAGCTATCTAGTGGCAACTCACAACTATACCTCCTAGTCCGGCCCCTGCTCACTGTCTAGTGGCAAGTCACAGCTGTGAAGATGCTGGACAATCAGAGAAGGTATTTAGCCTTAATATTGTGACTACTCCAAATTTGAACTAGCATTAAATCAGCATTTAAGCAGCTCAAAATTCAACATGTAACAAGGCCCTGAGACTGTACACATTAGTCAATGGGGTCCCAAAGTCAAATTGTCAAATATTAGAAAACTGGTTACCTGTGCAAGATGAATTGTTTCACCTTGTGCACTAGCATTATGATAAAGTCTTTGATTATAGAATCAAATACCGTACAGTAAAATTCTGGTCTGGTCAGCATCTCTAAAGCCTATTTGTCCTGAACTATTTGGCCCCAGTGCTTACAGGTTCTGGCAGCTCCTCCAGCACAGCCTGACTCTGGTGTCACATTATGGCTGTAGTAACTGCAGTGCATGTAACATCCCCAAGAACAGGGTTGTTTTCTGGTGGAGTTCAGAAGTTCTGACCTGCTTGTGTTTCAGACAATAAACACATTTTTCAGCATCATCTCCTCACATCAGCCTTCCCTGTTTGAGTCCAAATAAGCAAAATATCTGCTGGAACAAATACAATGTCCACCTCATGCTTCTGGGGCTTCAGTCTTTAAGGTCCTGACTTTCTTGAGTGGAACGGACTCAGTCCTTCCTTGGAAATGATTGGCATTTTGTAAGGTTCAGCAACTAATGCCTATATGGGAACTGAAACTTTCAAGGATAACTTGGCCAGTTTTGCGTATCATTTTATCCCCTATTACTGCTGCATGAAAACTACTAAATAAACCACATACAATGTGTATCTCAACAGTCTGAGCTGGAATGAATCAGTGTAATTACTTCAGTTGAGGATCTGGTCTCCTAGACTTCAGCAAACATGAGCTGCAAAAACAAATATTTCTGACTGAGCTGCATTTGATGATTCTCATAGATGCACAACTCCAAGCTGAAATGATAAATTTCCCTGCAGTTGAAAAACAAAATCAGCTCTATGCACGGACCTGCAATGGAACAGAACGCCATAGCAGCCGTCACATCATAATCAGCCAGTGTCACGTGGACTCCAGGATCCTGGCCAGAGCCTGGCCAGCACCAGCTACCTGACATGTTAGCTCTAGAGTGCCAGTAATGGAATATGACCTGACACCTCTGTCAGTAAAAGACTGGCTGGTGGCTGCAAGCAATACATAGTGTCAGAGTGATTAACACATCTCACTGAGAATCTTGAGTTATGAGTCTCAGTCTTGGTTTGGGCTTGCACTGGAAGATACCCCTCCTTTAACCCAGCTTTGAGCATTGGCCTGGCAGGCAGAGACATCAAAGTGCATTGCCAGCTATGCCACTCTGATATGCTGTTGGCAACAGAAATTGTGGTGCCTTAGCCATGAATGTCTGATGGATCATCAGAGAGAGGACCTGTTTCTCAGCCTTTACATCTCTACGAAAAGCAAGAAGGAATTATAATTTGCTATTATTGCCGTTGTGCTCTACAAATCTGCTCAATGTCTTTATTTTCTTACAAAGCTCTTCAGTTAAACATTCTACTGAATTTTGACAGTGACCCATACAGATTTTAAAGTTTTTTCTTCCCCTTTTGTTTAGGGATACGCCCACCCTCTGTATCTCTGTTACAGTTTTATCAGTGCCGGTGGGTGTCACTCTTTTTTCTGACTTTTGCTTCAACTCAATCAACCCTCAGAGCTGAGCATTACAGCTGCTAATGGCACACGCATTGTAGAGTTACCATAAGAGCATAGGTCAGACAGCATGAAATCAGGTTTCTTTTCCTGCCACATCCTGACACACATCACTGAGAGTTCAGACCTGAGCAGGACCATGTGTCTAAAGAGACAAATCTTCTGCAGGTTTTGCAGTTTTCTTTTAGTAGTACAATACTCTTTGTGTCATCAGACAAGAGAAAAAATGAAGGACTATTCAGGATCCATGAAACCCTTGAAGTGGTACCTTCTTTTAGAACAAGAGATTTTATGCAATGTCTCTGAAGGGACTTCTGAGGAACCAATGAAGATGAGTCAACATTTATTGTGATGTTGTAATTCCCAAGGGGCCTCCAGAATAATCATCTCAAACAAACATGACTTAACCCCATGGAGCTTTTCCTCAATAAACATAATTTTGAACTAAGTTATTTCACTGTATTCACAAAAATTCTCTTCTCCTCTCCCTCATTCTAGATTAGCTGGGTCAGTTTGGAAAGGAATTCTTCTCCTTGTCACCCAAGCACCTGTCTCTTCAATTTGCAAAGGATAAACTCCCTCTGGAACATTCTCAGCTTTGAATATGTGATTAATATAAGCAATGAACCAGAATCCAATCCTCATTTAGAGTCAGATAATGTAGCATCATTCAAATCATTAACCAGAAACTGTTCTAGCTCAGTCATGCCCTGTCAGGAACTTCAGAAAGTGCAGTGTGTGGCTGCCTTCAGTAAGAGGAAATAGATGCAACAGTTACATTTCCTTTAGCTTAGAGTGGGTGGAATAATTTGTCATTAGTAAAGATAAGTGAATCCATCAAAAAAAGCTACTTGTGATCAGCAGTCCTTTTAGTGAAGACCAAAGACTGGATTTTTTGCTTAATCAAAAATTTTTAAAAACCCAGTCAAATATAGAGTGCTGTGAAAGAAATGGGTGGAACAAATACTTGTCATCTTGGTTCAACTCTGAGTATAAAACTAAATTTTGGGCTGCTGGGAGGAAGACCTGAGATTACTTTCATTGCTGTGCAGGGACTACAGGATAAGGAGAAAGAAGCTGCAAGACATTAGTATTCTTCTATGGAAATTTAAATAGGATAGCTCTCATGACTGGAACATGGTCATGGATGGATATAAACTATTCAGGCAGGGGAGAAGAAGAGGATTTGCCCTTTATGTAAAAAAAGCTGTATGATTGCTCAGAGTTCCAGTATGAAACTGGAGACAGGTGTGTTGAAAGTCTCTGGGTTAGGGTCAAAGGGAAGAGCACCAAGGGTGATGTCATGGTGGGGGTCTGCCATAGACCACCAAACCAGGAGGAAGTGGTAGATAGCTTTCTTCAAACTGCTAGTGGAAGATCACCAGTCACAGGCCCTGATTCTCATGGGGGACTCCAATAACTCAAATATCTTCTGGGAGGCAATACAGCAGCGCTCAGACAATCCAAGAATTTTTTTGAGAGTGTTGGGGATAACTTCCTGGTGCAAATGCTGGAGTGGTCAACTAGGGGCCACGCTCTTCTTGACTTCATGCTAACAAACAGGGAAGAATTGGTGGAAGAAATAGAAGAGGATCACAACTTGGGCAGCAGCAACCATGAGATGACTGAGGTCAGGATCCCAAGGAAAAGACAGAAGGATAGCTGCAGAGCACAGACCCTGGACTTGAGAAAAGCAGACTTGACTCACTCAGAGAACTGATGGGCAGGATCCCCTGGGAGGCCAGTGTGAGGGGGAAAGGATCCCAGGAGAGCTGGCTGTACTCTAAAAAAACCTTACTGAGGGCACAGGAATGAACCATCTGGATGCACAAGAAGACTAGTGAGTAGGCAGAAGAATAGCTTGGCTTAGCAGGGAACTCTTCAGTGAGCTAACACAAAAAGGAAGCTTACAAGAAATGGCAACTTGGACAAACAACTAGGGAAGAATATAAGAGTATTGCTCAGGCATGTAGGGATGAAATCAGGAAGGCCAAATGCAATTGGTGTTGCAGCTCACAGGGGATGTGAAAGGTAAGAAAGATTTCTACAAGTATGTCAGCAACAAGTGGAAGATCAGGGAAAGTGTAGGTCCCTTATTGAATGGGGAGGCAACCTAGTGACAGAGAATATAGAAGAGGCTGAAGCATTCAATGCTTTTTTCACCTCTTCACAGGCAAGGTCAGCTCCCAGACTACTCCACCTGGCAGTACAGGTTGGGGAGGAGGTGAGCAGCCAACCGTGGCAAAAGAACAGGTCAGGGACTATTTAGAAAAGCTGGACCTGTACAATAGCACTGTGTGAAATACCATTTTTTGTTTCGATGTCCATTTCACCATTTTGAAAGGGCAGTGTTTTGTTTTGTTATTTTGTTTTGAAGCACTGTCCCATTTCCTTTCATAGAAACTGTTTTGCTGTTTCAACGCATTTCGACGTTTTGTCCACAGGCTATAATGAGGAATCGTGAAAATGCCTAAAACTTTGTGATTTCATGCCTGATTTGGATGAAAATTGCAGGGATGGTAGCCTCTTCTGAGGGCATGAAGCCTACCAAGCTTCAGGGACATAGATACAGAGGTTTCTCAGAAACTGCAGCTCAAAGTTCAAAAAGTAAAACTTGTGACACTTGCTGGCAGTGGCAGCCTCCTGTCATCCGGCACACAGATCCAGGGGCTCACACCACTGGGAGGGCTGTGGGGCTGCGTCAGATGAAATGCACCCAAGTGTGCTGAGGAAGTTGTTTGTTGTGACTGCACAGCTACTGAACATCATCTTCCAAAACTTGTGACAACGGGGAGAGGTCCCAGATGATTGAAAAAGGGAAAACATAGTGCCCATCTTTAAGAAAGGGAAGGAGGAAGATCTGGGGAACTACAGACCTGTCAGCCTCACCTCAGTCCCTGGAAAAATCATGGAGCAGGTCCTCAAGGAATCCATTTGTAAGCACTTGGAGGAGAAGAAGGTGATTAGGAACAACCAGCATGGATTCACCAAGGGCAAGTCATGCTTAACCAACCTGATTGGTTTCTATGATGAGAAGATTGACTCTGTGAATGCAGGGAGAGCAATGGACATGATTTGATATGGTCTCCCACAGCATTTCCACAAGCAAGCTAAGGAAATACAGGTTGGATGCATGGACTGTAAGATGGATAGGAAACTGGTTGAATGATCAAGTTCAGAGGGTAGTAGTCAATGGCTTGATTCTATTTGGCATCCGGTGTCAAGTGAAGTGTCCCAGGGGTCGATCCTGGGGCTGGTTTTGTTCAATATCTTCATCAGTGACCTGGAAGATGGGATGGAATGTACCCTCAGTAAGTTTGCAGATGACACCAAACTGTGAAGAGTAGTAGATATGCTGTAGGGTAGAGTTAGGATTCAGAGAGACTTTGAGAAATTGGAGGATCTGACCAAAAGAATCTCGTGAGGTTCAATAAGGAGAAGTGCTAATTCCTGCACTTAAGGCGGAACAATCCCATACATCGGTACAGGCTGAGGACAGGCTGGCTGGGCAGGATCTCCGCAGAAAAGTCTGGGGGGTTACAGAGGACAATAAGTTGAATATGAGCCAACAGTGTGCCTTTGCCGTGAAGAAGGCTAATGACATACTGGACTACATTAGTATGAGTATTGACAGCAGATCGAGGGAAAAGGTGCTTCCCCTGTATTTGACACTGGTGAGGCCATACCTGGAGTCCTGTGACCAATTTGGCACCTCCCACTACAGAAAGGATGTGGAAAAGTTGAACAGAGTCTAATGGAGGGCAAAGAAAATGGTTAGGGGGCTGGGGCACAAGACTTCTGAGGAGAGGCTGAGGGAACTGCACTTCTTTAGTCTGGAGATGAGAAAACTGAAGACTTCAGCTACCTGAAGGATGTTCCAGTTTTGGGACCCCCACTACACAAAGGATGTGGACAAATTGGAGAGAGTCCAGTAGAAATAAACAAGAATTATTACAGATCTAAGAAGCATGACAGGTGAAAAAAGGCTGAAAGAACTAGGATTGTTTAGTTTGGAGAAGAGAAGATTGCGGGGGGGGGGGGGGGGTTTCATAACAGTCTTCAAATAGCTGAAGGGAAATTGTAGAGAGGATGGAGGTATGCTTTTCTCTGTGATTGTAGAGGGGCAGAACTAGAAGCAATGGCCTCAAGTTGCAGATGAGGAAATTTAGATTGAAGATAAGGTGGAATTTCAGACTGTGAGGGTGTTTAGGCACTGGAACAAGCTACCCAAAGAAATTGTGAAATCTCCATCACTGGAAACTTTGAAAAGCATCTTGGACAGACACTTGGTTGGTATGTTTTAGTCTGGGATGACCCTGATTTTAGCAGGAAGCTGGAGATGACCTTGTAAAGTCCCTTCCAGCCTTACTTTCACCAGGCTTCATTCACCTACTCCTCCACCAATATCATATATGTCATCGCCTGCTTAAAGTGCTTCTCTGCTGTCTACATTGGCCAGACTGGCAATCCTTATGTAAAAGAATGAGTGGACACTGGTTCAATATTAATTCTAAAAACACACGAAATCCCATGGCAGAACCCTTTCATCTCCCAGGACATTCCATCACTGACTTCAGAATAACTGTTCTTAAGCAAACAAAAGAATTAAAAAGCAACTTGAACATAAACGTTTGGAACAAGAAATCATCCACAGCCTCATTTGTTTTAATCATGGTCTCAACAGAAACTACAGATTTTTATCCTATTACCTGGACTAGCTGTCAATTTCTGATTCTCTCACCATGTTAATTACCTTGGTCATCTCAATTGATCTTATCAACCCCCTATTTACCTCTCTTAGCAGTGTCACCTTCCCCTGTCCCTTTCCTTCCATATAAATCCCTCTCTTTCTGCCAGTCCTTTCATAGCATCTGACAAAGTAGGTTGCTACATATGAAAGCTCATTCCTCCCTGAGCTAGGTAGTCTCTAAGGGCCTTGTTACAAGGTAATTTTGGACAGCTTCTAGAACTCTTACCCCCTGGATTGTCCACACATTAACACCTTAAAGTAGCATTAGAACTCATTATTCAGCTTAAAGGTACATCACTCGGGAATAGGATTATCTCTGATCCGCGCTATCCAGCTCCTGTTCTATTAAAGTGTGGCCACTCTCCACAGACGTGCTGCTCAAGTTGAAGTCTTTCAGTATCCCAGGATCTCTCACACCCCTACCCATTAGGCATGTGTGAAGCAGCTAGTATTCGCTTCAGATTCAGATTTGACTGATTCGGGGGACAGTGATTCAATTCAGTGATTTGAATCACTGTCCCAAATCAATTGGGCCAAATCTGATTCAGAGATTTGGCTGCTGCATTGTAATTTGTTCCCTCTCAGGATCAGGCCTGAGAGACTGGAGGCCGAGTGTTTTTTTGGTGAGAAACGTGCCCCCACAGGTAGTTGGGTTTTGTTGTTTTTGATAGATTCTGGTGTGCAGTTTGTGGGGGTACTGGAGATAGTTGGCAGGTTTTGTGTTTTGAGCTGTAGGAAGTTGGCTTCAGTTCTGGTGATGAGGTTAGGTGCTTGTTTGAATTTACAAACCACGTTTCAGCCTATGAACTGCACTTCAGACCTGGAATCAACTGCCGCCAGAGATGGTGCAAGCACCTACTCTGGATTCCTTTAAGAGTCAATTGGATGGTTATCTTGCTGGGATCCTGTGACCCCAATTGACTTCCTGCCCCTTGGGCAGGGGGCTGGACTCAATGATCTTCTGAGGTCCCTTCCAGCCCTAATGTCTATGACATCTAATGTCTATGAAATCAGCCTCCTAGGTAGTAGGTACAGAAACTGATGGACTCAATATAGACAGTGGAGTTCTGGCACACTGCAACCGGCCGGACATCTGATACTCCAGGCACCTCAGCACTGTTACCTGCGCTGCTACATCCCCTTTCCACCCTACCCCCCATTCCAGCCTGTCCCTCCCCCACGACACCTCCATTCCCATTTTTACTGACTGGCTTTCTTGCCTGCATTGCGGGCCAGGTCAGCCTCTGGCTTCTTTACTATTCCTTCCATCCAGGACCAACTGCAGGTACTTCCTCAGCCTGGCAAAGGGGTTTTCAACCCTAAAGATTCCAAAGATACATTTTTTTAAGTACTCCTTTTTTTTTCATAATACACATATAGATATAAAAACACAAGATAAGCCATCACACACCATGAGTAACATCCTATGTCCAACACAACACAACCACCTTTACTTCTTGCTGTCAATTCCTTTATAAAATGACAGGCTCTGTGACAGGTCCGTTTGGATACCTTTGATGCTGCTGCTGATGTCGAGCCAGCTAAGTTATTTTACCTGTTGTCATGTAAAGTGGAGGACCGAGTGTGAGGCTGTAGGGGAGGAGGAGGCTTCACTGGGCACACTGCCGTGTTGTGCAGAGGCCCCAGTGCCAGGAAGGGTGCGCTTTAACACACACACAGTGTCACCCACAATGTTCCCTCTAAGGAGCAGTGGTCCATGAGCACGCCACCTCTGTCCATGAGCGCACCACCTCAGTCTGTGAGCATGCCGCCTCGGTCCAGCATGGGACACTTACCGAAGGAGGCTGAGAGCTGGGGGCTGGAGGCCGGGGGCTGGGGCCAGAGGCTGGAGCTGAGGGCTGGTGGCTGGAGGCTGGAGCTGGGAGCCAGGAGCCAGGGGCTGGAGGCTGGGGACGGGGGCCAGGGGCTGGGGCCAGGGGCCAAGGGCT